>NC_139600.1:7647340-7719840 GCF_946808225.1 Silurus aristotelis | reverse complement strand
ATATATATATATATATATATATATATATATATATATATATATATATATATATATATATATATATATATATATATATATATATATATAATATTTACTTTAAACTGCCATAATATTACTGGGCTTTATTGGGGGTTTTTGTTGGGGTTTTTTTTTTTTTTTGTACTGACAAATATGTTTTTTGTTTTGTTGTTGTATATGTTGTTTGTTTTGTGCTTGGGGTGGTGACAGTCTATGTTACATTAGTTTACCTAATGGCTTACATTTTCTTATTCATTTTCCATCTATTTGCATTGCAAAATTTGTGAGCTCTTTGGTGTAGCCCTGGCCAAAATATATCTTTTTTTGTTGTTGTTTGTTTGTGTTAGGATCTGTCTGGACAGAAACTATGATGTGCATGCCTAATATTACATAAGACTGGTATGAAAGACATGCCTTCTGTAATGATTTATACATTGTAAAGCAATAAATAATATTATATTTTGTACATAAATTTGATTCTAATTGGCAAGGTTCGATCCTGAGCTAGAGTGTCTGTCTATGTGGAGTTTCTCTGGTGGGTTTCCTCAGGGGTCTTTGTTTTTCCTTGCACTGTTCTAAAAAAAAAAAAAATGTTAGAAAGATGAAAGCCTAACCACACAAAAACATTCTACCCTGAAAAAAATCCCCCCAGACATACAGTATTGTGGAAATATTATGGAAACCTTATAATTAACCTACAAATGTTCACAAAAACAGGAAGTAAAAAGGAAAGTATATTGTCCTGGTTATAATTTAAGAAAATCTGTGACCCCAATGTTATGTTATTATATGCCATGTGGTGATCTGTCAGATTTACTGTAAAATGCTGCCAGAATCATTTCATTTTGATGGTTATTATTAACTGATTATTATTATTATTATAAGATTTGCAGTTAAATGTTTCATTAACTTTATTTGACAAGACACACTACAAATGCCTCAAAGATGTTATGAAAAGCCAATTATTAAAAAAAAGCAAAGTGAGAATCAATTTCCAAATTGAACGTTTAAAACAATTTTCTATATTAAAACGAATATTATAGCATGTAAAAAAAGTGTTTTATAACCTAAATGAATAGTTTGCTAAGCATCTGTCTATCTATCTATCTATCTATCTATCTATCTATCTATCTATCTATCTATCTATCTATCTATCTATCTATCTATCTATCTATCTATCTATCTATATACTTATTAAACTTGTCTTCTATTATGAACATACAATAGGTTTATTAACTTGTTAATTTATGTGTGGCACATTTTTAAGTAAAAACCTTGTATATTAGATTCAGTAATATTTGAATAGGGATATAGTCTACATACTTTGCATTTATAAGTCTCAATTAATTAATAAACAAATAATTATTTAAAGATGTTTTAGAGAGTTTTTGGCCTAAAAACATTAAATATTATTAAAGATTCACAATTATTTATCACGTTTTTTTAGGGTTTAAATATAATTTATGAATTTATTCTGCCGTTCATTGCGCCTCACCTGTTATGTCTTTATTTCCCACTAGAGGGCTGTGCACCACACTTTGAGAACCACTGGGCTAAGGAGTAAGGGATAGGGAGTAGAAAGTAGGGGGTAGAGGCGCCATCTGGTGGTAAAACAAGAAAACACATTCTCCAGTATTTTCACAGAACCTGACAGGGTGATAATTTTAGAAAAATCTCTCTATGTTAATTGTATTCCCCGACGTGTATTTCAGTGCAGTCTGGGACCGTGTGCATATCGTCTGTATCGCTTTTCTTATTTCTTTTAATTTCTACACCTTTTGACCGGAAGACCTACCGTTTCATCCCGTTCATGTGACCACGATGAAATCGAGAAAGTTTTGCTGTTGCGATAGCATAAAATAGATAATACCATCACATCTCTATTCACAATTGCAATTGTTGACATCAAAGCTTGTGCATTTTGATCTTTGTTAACTCCAAGCAGGTGTTCCCAGTTTAGTATGAAGGTGTTTTTCACAGACTGAACATACATGCTCCATCTGTTGTCTCAGATGGTCCTTAAGTCAATGCCCTGAAGAGTTGTGGTATGAGCACGAAGGAGTTTGCTTTTTAAAACACTATGTGATGAAAGTTTCCAGCATACCATCTGGGAGAGAGTTTGTTTTCATATATTTAAGACTGGTCAAACAGCTCTCAACTGCAGCAACAACACTTGGTATGATGAGATCCTTCAGGATTTTAAAAAACATTTCCCCCTCTACCACCAATGTTGGCATTGTGACTGGTTTGGGTCAAATTCTATATATGAATGGTAACAGCTGCATACTGACCAACTGGGCTCATATGATCATTCCTTCCAGACCTTCATTGCCCTTTCTGAATATGGCACCTAATGTGTTGCTTTTACTGGCTTTGGTTTGTAAAACCTAGTTTCATGTTCTTTACAAAATGGTACATTGGTACATACACACAACCCATGGTGGTAGATTTTGCTAAAAGAAAAGGATGGAAATGGCAGTGGTGAACAGTTATTTTAAGAAGAAGGAGGAGCAAAGGTTGACGTATAAGAGTGGAGGAAGGTGCACACAGGTGGACTATGTTCTATGTAGGAAATGCAACCTTAAGGAGATTAGAGACTAAGGTTTTGGCAGCGGACAGTGTAGCTAGACAGCATCAGATGGTGGTCTGTAGGATGGTTTTGGAGGTGAAGTAGAAGAGGAGGAGAGTGAGGACTGAAAGAAGAATAAGATGGTGGAAACTGAAGGAGGAAGAGTGTAGTGTGAGGTTAGGGAAGAGGTCAGACAGATGCTCGGTGGTGGTGAAGAGGTGCTGGATGATTGGGTAACTACTGCAGAAGTGATAAGGGAGACAGCTAGAAAGGTACTTGGTGTGACATCGGGAAATAGAAAGAAAAACTATGAGACATGGTGGTGGAATGAGGAAGTGCAAGAGAGCAGAAGGAGAAAGAGGTTAGCAAAACAGAATTGGAAATACAGAGAGATAAGAAAAGAAGGCAGGAGTACAAGGAGATGCGGCAGCAGGTAAAGAGGGACGTGGCAAAAGCCAGGGAAAAGGCATATGAGGAGCTTTATATGAAGTTGGACACAAAGGAAGGAGAAAAGGATTTGTAGCGATTGGCCAGGCAGAGGGACCGAGCTGGGAAGGATGTGCTGCAGGTTAAAACAATAAAGGATGGAGACGGAAATGTGTTGACTAGTGAGGAGAGTACACACATCCTTTACTAAAGTAGAAGTACAGATACTCATGTTTTAAAATACTCTGGTAAAAGTTGAAGTACTGATTAAACTTTTTACTCAAGTGAAAGTAAAGAAGTCTTGGCTCTCACATGTACTTAAGTAAAAAGTAGTTATTACTTCTACCTGTTTTAGCTGTTAACTGAACCTCACAATATATTAGATAGATAGATAGATAGATAGATAGATAGATAGATAGATAGATAGATAGATAGATAGATAGATAGATAGATAGATAGATAGATAGATAGATAGATAGATAGATAGATAGATAGATAGATAGATGTGATAGCCTAGTGAGTTACTGTCAGGGTCCCCACGAGGATGAGTTTGAGAGTTTGATTCCTGGTCGAGCTGGTGGTTGCTGTGTTGTGGTAAATAAAACTTCTGGACCTTGTCCCCTCTGAAAACATTTCAATTCTGTCCTTTCTGTGTTGGATTAATTTATTGATTTCCTGGTCTTTAATGAAAGATAACTCCACCAAAAAAATAAAAGGCACTTCAGTGGTAGCTCAGTGGGTTAAGGCTTGTGCCTGAACATGGTCCTTAATATAGTCCACGCTGGTGATAAGGTTTCAAAGCCAGTCCTACATGCCTTCTTTCTTACTGCGCTGGCATGAAACAAAGTATGAACCCTCCAAAAAGCACACATGCTTTGCAGTAGTGGTCGCTCAGTGGTTTAAGGCTTGTGCCTCATCTAAACATGCTTCACAGTCTGATCTCTTCCATGGTACAGTGGGTTAAGGCTGGTGCCCTGCTGAAGTCCTAGACTTAACACTCGACACACACTCATCACTCATCTCAGCCCATTCCACCATCATTTATTTATTATTATTTATACTCTACCATACTACATTGTTTACATGCTGTTTTTTGCACCTTTGGCTCTATTATACCGTTTATATGCTGTTTTTTGCACCCTTACTGTTTCTTATTACACTATACTGTTATTATACTATACTGTTTACATGCTGTCTTTCTTTTTTGCACTACATTGTGTCTGTTTATATTCACTCGCGGGTATAGTTTTTACACTTCTCCTCATACAGTACTGTATATTCAGAGTATACAGTAGGTTTACTAGTTGGCGCTATCTCAGGTTTTGTGTCTGGTCTTGTGTTGTCTTGTGTTTTCTGTCTGCACTGTTTTTTGTCTGCACTGTTTGCACTAGGTTGCACTCGATGCACTTTAAGTAGCTTGTTGTTGTTTAGTGTAGCACCAGGGTTCCGGAGGAATGTTGTCTCATTTTTACAGTGTACTGTGTACCACTGTGTATAGTAGAAATCACGATAAAAGCCTCTTGACTTGACTTGACTTGATGGTGAGGATCAGGGTTTGAATGCTGTTTTCTTCCTGCTATTTACAATGTGGGTTCAACTTGTGCTACTTACATCTGTATTCACTTCCTACATCTTTCTTTACCGTTAAATTCTTGTGTTGATGGTTTGAAAAGAATGATAGACCTGCTCTAATCAAGCTTAGTGGGTTAAGGCTGGTACTTTGCTAATGTTGGTGGTCAGGGTTTAAACCTGGCTTTTTGTCTGCTAGTCAGGAGGTAGGTTAAATTCCTGATTTCTACATCTTCATATTCTTGTTTTGATGGGTTAAAAAGAAAGATAGACCTGCTCTAAACAAGCTTCCCAGCTTGTCCTTCCTAATAGTTCAGTGGGTTAATGCTGGTGCCTTGCTAATGGTGTGAATCAGGTTTCGAATCCTGCTTTGTCCCTGCTAGTCACGATAAGGGTTTGCTTCCTACGTCTGTCTTTAGCATTTTATTCTTGTGTTGATGGTTCGAAAGAAAAGATAGACCTGCTCTAAACAATCATCACAGCCGGTCCTTCCCGATGGTTCAGTGGGTTAAGACTGGTATTTCGCTGTTGGTGGGGTTCAGGGTTCGAATCCTGCTTCCTGTGTTTCTGTCTGGTCTGAATTTCTTGTTTTGAAGCATGAAACGAAGGATAAACCCCCTAAAAAAGAAGGTGTGTTGTGGGACTTGATAGCTTTGTGATAAAAGCCTTGCCTCTGAGCTCAGAGGTTGCTGGTTCAAATCTGCCCTGTCCCCACACTGGGTAAGCTGTGTGGAAAGTTGTCTGTGGTGAGCAATGAAGTGGTTGACTGTGAACAAAGGCTGTGAAGACCTGCTGCTTCACAGCCTCAGAAAAAGTGTGGGTGATAGGTTTTTGGCAGAAAATTTCCCTATATATGCAAAACTAAGTCGATACTTTTTTGAAAGTTTTTGCTTCATAACCCCCTGTTTTCAGCTTCTCAGACACGGGGGGGGGGGGGGTAGATGCCCGGATATTGTCTCCCTGCTTCAGGATACACCCTCCGAAACCGTCCACATCCAACCTTCCACGCAGCCATTCCTGACACCTTCCACACTCTTAACTTTGAGCCCTGGCCGGGGTTTGAACCAGCAACCTCTCAACACAGAGGCAAAGCTCTTCCAATTGAGCCACAGGATCTCCTACAAGAACCTGATTTTAAGGACCTTTTATAATTCTTTATTAAAACTTGTTAAACTATTTAAAGGAAAGCTAAGCAGTAGGAGTCGAACCGGGTGAGTCAGATAGCAGAGCCAACATCACTAACCACTACACTACCACAGGGGTGGCAAACAAGCCTTTGCTTATTGGACTCTTGGTTTTTCTATAGTTAAGAGACCACTGTTTTCTCTTAGATCAACTGTGCCAGCAACTAGATTTGCCAGCAACCAATTTTAATGACCTTTCATTGTTCTGTTTTTAAAAACTACTTATAATGTTTAATATGAAACTAGAGGTAAGAATCGAACCAGGGAAGTCTTTCATCATAGATCACTAATGGCATTACTTCAAAACTCAAAACTTTGTTAGACATAGAGACAATGAGAGACACAGAGACAATTAGACAGAGAAAATAGAGAGACAAAGATAGCGAGATATAGCCACTTCCTGTTGGAAGTGTTTATCCTGAGCGACTCTCAATGATCTCATTTACTAAATGAGCAGTAGTGAGTTAAGTGCTTGCTCAGGTGCCCAAAACTGGCAGCTTGGAGGTGTTAAACATGTATCATATTTACAGCATGTAATATATATGTACTTATAAAGCACTAAATGGATTATCTCCATATATCTCTCCAGTCTTTTAACACGCTACAATCCGTCACGCTCCCTGACATCTCAAAACTCTGGGCTTCTAATAGTTCCTAGAATAGCAAAGTCCACTAAAGGCGGTAGATCATTTTCACATTTAGCTCCTACACTCTGGAATAGTCTTCCTGACAGTGTTCGGGTTTCAGACACACTCTCCCAGTTTAAGTGCAGATTAAAAACATATCTTTTTAGCAAAGCCTACACATAACACACATCACATATCATAACTTTGTGCTCCAGAACATCTGATCACATGCACATTATCAACTTGTGCTGTTAATATCATAAACAGCAGCTACACTAATTCCCCCCCACTGCTTCTCTTTCCCGCCCCATCCCGAGGCATCCTGAGGTTAGGCCAGCTCCAGTCACCTCCCACCTCGTGAGGAATATGGACCTTTGAAGATGTAGATCCCGAACCAACTAGAGACGTTCTACAGAAGTAAACTTGACTTGACTTGATATGTAAGCATATGTACAGTGATTAAATATAAAGGCTATATCAGTGCAGAGACGTGTGGACATCATTAAAAGCCTTTGCTATGTTTCCACACGGACAGTTAATGAGGTGATACCGGAGAGACTGCACCTCTTTAAGTCAAGTCAAGAAGCTTATATATATAAAATTGTAGACATTTTACAGATTTGAATGATGTATTGTTTTTATCTGTACGATCATTAAGGACAGTTATTTAAGTTTGTGTCGCCATTATGAGGGAAAACAACACAAAACACCACTTAGAGGGTTAATTGTGTGAATCATGGCGGATTTTGGTGTTTGATTTGAGACTTGGCGCAGAAATAAAACAAAAGTTTACTGATTAAAAATATTTTCATCTGGAGTTTATTTATTTATTTTATATCTAAGTAAAGAAAGGACGTCGTGGATAAATAAATTTTTTGCCAAAGGTTTTAATTTTGCCTCTTTTTTATTTAGTTATTTATCTATGTATTTACATTTGGGGAAACAGAAATGTGCGCTGAATTGATAGCGCGTTAATAAAATTTCATGCCGTTTAAAATAATTTTCATTTTGACAGCCAAATATACATACACATACACTATCTATATATATATATATATATATATATATATATATATATATATATATATATATATATATATATATATATATATATATATATATATATATATATATATAAATACAAAACTAATTAAAAATGTTGTTACCTAATGAATGTGTCCAGGCTAAGGATCCACATATAGAACACAAGCAGAGAAAAGATGATGATGATCAGGAATGTGTCTGTTCTCAGTCATGTTTACATCACTGACTCATCCATGACCTCTGTCTCATCCACGTTAACCCCAAACTTCATACTGCCTTCTGCCCTGCTGATTCTTAGCTTCGTAAACTAGTCTACATCTGTGGTAAGTGAGAGTCAGGACTTTATACACCAGTGGATTGAAAAAGACGCGCAGTAACAGGAAATCGGTTGTTTCGGCTGAAATCGGCACACAGTGAAAATAAAAAATATATATTTCACCAAATCAATAGATTAAAACTAAAGTAACGAGTCTGTTTTGAAAATGTAAGAAGTAAAAAGTACAGATATTTGTGTAAAAATGTAATGAGTAAAAGTAAAAAGTTGTCTGAAAAATAAATAGTGGAGTAAAGTACTGATACCAAAAAAATCTACTTAAGTACAGTAACGAAGTATTTGTACTTCGTTACTTCCCACCTCTAGTTATGGGAGAGAGTAGTGGAAGCCAGGCTGAGAGAAGAGGTGACCATCTGTGAGCAAGAAGGTCAGAAGGAGTTGCATTGTGTGTTTGTAAAATTAGAGAAATCATACAGCAGAGTGCCGAGAGAGTTGTGGTACTGTATGAGGAAGTCATGTGTGTCAGAGAAGTATGTGAGGGTGGTGCAGGACATGTATGAAGACAGTGTGACAGCAGTAAAGTGTGCAGTATAAACGACAGACTGGTTCAAGGTGGAGGTTGGACTGCATCAAAGGTGGAGAAGGTGGAGGAGTTCAGGTACCTGGGGTCAACAGTGCAAAGTAATGGAGAGTGTGTTAGAGAAGTAAAGAAAAGTGTGCAGGCAGGGTGGAGTGGGTGAAGAAGAGTGATAGCAGCAGTGATTTGTGATAGAAGGGTAGCTGCAAAAGTTAAAGGGAAAGTTTATAGGACTGTGGTGAGACCTGCGATGGTTTAGAGACAGTTCTGTTGTCAAAAAGACAGGAGGTGGAGCTGGAGGTAGCAGAGTTGAAGATGCCGAGATTTACATAAGTAGTGACAAGGATGAGAAACCCAGCCATTAGGGGGGCACAAGCCAGTGCACTCTTAGTGCCGGTCCCAAGCCCGGATAAATGGGGAGGGTTGCGTTAGGAAGGGCATCCAGCATAAAACATGTGCCAAATCAAATATGCGGGTCACGAATAAGAATTTCATACCGGATCGGTCGAGGCCCGCGTTAACAACGACCGCCACAGGTATCGTTAGCCAACAGGGTACCGGTGGAAATTGGGCTACTGTTGGCCGAAGGAGGAGGAGGAGAGGAGGAAGACGCCTACAGAGGCGACAGGGAAAGGAAAAGTGTAGGAGAGTGGAGGTTCGGGTTGGTACTTTAAATGTTGGCACTATGACTGGTAAAGGGAGAGAGATAGCTGATATGATGGAGAGGAGAAAGGTAGATATGTTGTGTGTTCAGGAGACCAAGTGGAAAGGGAGTAAGGCCAGAAACATTGGAGGTGGGTTTAAACTGTTCTATCATGGTGTGGATGGAAAGAGAAATAGTGTAGGGGTGATTCTGAAGGAAGAGTACAGTAAGAGTGTAGTGGAGGTAAAGAGAGTTTCTGATAGGGTGATGATCGTGAAGGTGGAAGTTGAAGGGATGATGATAAATGTCATCAGTGCCTATGCTCCACAAGTCGGCTGTGAGATGGAGGAGAAGGAAAGATTCTGGAGTGAATTAGATGAAGTGGTAGATGGTGTACCTAGGAAAGAACGATTGGTGATTGGGGCAGACTTTAATGGACATGTAGGTGAGGGGAACAGAGGTGATGAGGAGGTTATGGGTAGGTATGGCCTAAAGGAGAGAAATGTGGAAGGGCAGATGGTGGTAGATTTTGCTAAAAGGATGGAAATGGCAGTGGTGAACACTTATTTTAAGAAAAAGGAGGATCATAGGGTGACGTATAAGAGTGGAGGAAGGTGCACACAGGTGGACTATGTTCTATGTAGGAGATGCAACCTGAAGGAGATTGGAGACTGTAAGGTGCTGGCAGGGGACAGTGTAGCTAGACAGCATCGGATGGTGGTCTGTAGGATGGTTTTGGAGGCGAAGAAGAAGAGGAGGAGAGTAAGGACTGAAAGAAGAATAAGATGGTGGAAACTGAAGGAGGAAGACTGTAGTGTGAGGTTCAGGAAAGAGGTCAGACAGAGGCTCGGTGGTGGTGAAGAGGTGCTGAATGATTGGGAAACTACCGCAGGAGTGATGAGGGAGGCAGCTAGAAAGGTACTTGGTGTGACATCTGGAAATAGAAAGGAAGACAAGGAGATGGTGGTGGAATGAGGAAGTGCAGGGGTGCATAAGGGGAAAGAGGTTAACAAAACAGAAGTGGGATCGACAGGGTGATGAGAAAAGTAGGCAGGAGTACAAGCAGATGCGGCAGCAGGTAAAGAGGGATGTGGCGAAAGCCAAGGAAAAGGCATACGAGAAGCTGTATGAGAGGTTGAACACTAAGGAAGGAGAAAAGGATTTGTACCGATTGGCCAGGCAGAGAGATCGAGCTGGGAAGGATGTGTTGCAAGTTAGAGCAATAAAGGATGGAGATGGAAATGTGTTGACTAGTGAGGAGAACAGGTGTGTTGAGAAGATGGAGGGAGTATTTTGAGCAGCTGATGAACGAGGAAAATGAGAGAGAGAGAAGGTTGGATGATGTGGAGTTAGTAAAGCAGGAAGTGGATAGGATTAGTAAGGAGGAAGTGAGAGCAGCGATTAAGAGGATGAAGAGTGGAAAGTCGGTTGGACCAGATGACATACCGGTAGAAGCGTGGAGATGTTTAGGAGAGATGGCAGTGGAGTTTTTAACCAGATTGTTTAACAAGATTTTGGAAGGTGAGAGGATGCCTGAGGAATGGAGAAGGAGTGTGCTGGTACCGATCTTTAAGCATAAGGGAGATGTGCAGACCTGCAGTAACTACAGGGGAATAAAGTTGATCAGCCACACCATGAAGTTATGGGAAAGAGTAGTGGAAGCCAGGCTGAGAGAAGAGGTGACCATCTGTGAGCAACAGTATGGTTTCATGCCAAGGAAGAGCACCACAGATGCCTTATTTGCTTTGAGAACGTTGATGGAGAAGTATAGAGAAGGACAGAAGGAGCTGCATTGTGTATTTGTGGATTTAGAGAAAGCGTACGACAGGGTGCCAAGAGAGGAGTTGTGGTATTGTATGAGTAAGTCAGGTGTGTCAGAGAAGTATGTGAGGGTGGTGCAGGACATGTATGAGGACAGTGTTTATTTACAAGATTTATGACCAAACTTTTGATGTCACCCATATGAGGATGGGTTCCCCTTTGAGTCTGGTTCCTCTCAAGGTTTCTTCCTCATATCATCTAAGGGAGTTTTTCCTTGCCACTGTCGCCACGGCTGCTCATCAGGGACAAACGCACACCATTCACCTTCACTGTTGTTTTCTGTAAAGCTGCTTTGAGACAATGTCTGTTGTGAAAAGCGCTATACAAATAAACTTGACTTGACTTGACTTGACAGTGTGACAGCAGTGAAGTGTGCAGTAGGAACGACAGACTGTTTCAAGGTGAAGGTTGGACTGCATCAAGGATCGGCCCTGAGCCCTTTCTTGTTTGCAGTGGTGATGGACAGGTTGACGGACGAGGTCAGACAGGAGTCTCCCTGGACTATGTTGTTTGCGGATGATATTGTGATTTGTGGTGAGAGTAGTGAGCAGGTTGAGAAGAGCCTGGAGAGGTGGAGGTACGCGCTGGAGAGGAGGGGAATGAAAGTCAGTAGGAGTAAGACAGAGTATATGTGCGTAAATGAGAGGGAGGGTGGAGGAGTTCAGGTACCTGGGGTCAACAGTGCAAAGTAATGGAGAGTGTGTTAGGGAAGTGAAGAAAAGAGTGCAGGCAGGGTGGAGTGGGTGGAGAAGAGTGACAGGAGTGATTTGTGATAGTAGAGTATCTGCAAGAATGAAAGGGAAAGTTTATAGGACTGTGGTGAGACCTCCAATGTTGTATGGATTAGAGACAGTGGCATTGAGTAAAAGGCAGGAGGCGGAGCTGGAGGTAGCAGAGCTGAAGATGTTAAGGTTTTCGTTGGGAGTGACGAGGATGGACAAGATTATAAATGAGTTTATTAAAGGGGACAGCGCATGTTGGACGTTTTGGTGACAAGGTGAGGGAGGCGATATTGAGATGGTTTGGACATGTGCAGAGGAGGGACATGAATTATATCGGTAGGAGAATGCTGAGGATGGAGCCACCAGGAAGGAGGAAAAGAGGAAGACCAAGGAGGAGGTTCATGGATGTGGTGAGGGAAGACATGCAGGTAGTTGGTGTAAAAGAGGCAGATGTAGAGGACAGGGTGGTATGGAGACGGATGATCCGCTGTGGCGACCCCTAATGGGAGCAGCCGAAAGAAAAAGAAGAAGAAGTGACAAGGATGAGAAATTAGGATAAAAAATTTGTTCATTAGAGGGACAGCGCATATAGGACGTTCATTTCTATTGTTTATTTCTTAATTTCAAATCCTTTTCTATGAACTTAAAATGTTTGTGTCCAAAGTTACATGTTTGGTCACAAAAGTTCAGGTCCCATTATCTTTCACATTTTTTTATTTATTCTCTTTATTACATTCCATATTCAATATTGCAGTTATATAATACTCTTGGTAATATATAAAGCAACAACTAAATGTGTATTGTAGACCTTTTCTTCCTCTCCAACCATATTTAGTTTGTAAGTAGTTAAATTGCACAGCAAATACAACACATATCTGCATCATCCAAGCCAGGTATTGCCAGCGATGCAATTTTGGTAAAGTTACCCAGTCCAGTTTTTGAGACCACAGGTGGAGCTTTAGTCCTGTCTTTAGAGAGTAACGTTGTCCTGGGTTTTTTACTTGTATGTTAGTAGCAGGTCTGGAGAACAGAATTTTATTTTTTTTTTATATCATAGAATACATTTTTTATATCTATTTACAAAACAACTTTTGATTGCAATTACAATTTTATTAAAATGGCATTTAAATTGTATAATTAAGTTTTCTTTGCATAAAATCATTAAAAGTAATTTATCATTAATAGGCAAGCTAATTCAGATCAAACAATTCAGATTAAAAGCATTTATTAATATGATGCATTTCATTAAAATACAGTCAGAGAGAAATTAAATGTAAATTAAATGTAAATTAAAATGACCCTATTTAGAATCTCTTTGCTGCAGAAATACAGTACAGTAAATAAAAGAAACTACATTACAACTGTCAAATTATTTATAGCATTTGTTAGATAGATAGATAGATAGATAGATAGATAGATAGATAGATAGATAGATAGATAGATAGATAGATAGATAGATAGATAGATAGATAGAAAAAACATTATATTTTGTTATCTGGGATCTAATGACAGACCTAAAGAACATTGTAATACTGTTAAAGTGCCAAATATACAAATTATATGTTTTTATACTTTGACAAGTCTGATTTGAATTATAAATTAAAAATAATAACTTAATAAAAATTACAATTTATATTAATAGCATTTATCCATCTGTGCAGAAATTATATACAACTCTTGGTAAACTGCAATAAATAAACTAAATGTGAAGCACAGACATTTTCCTTTTTTTTTTTTTGGCAAAACATAAAATATTTATGCCTGTAGCTGCAGGGTGTCTTACCAAGGGATTCCCTTATTTGGAATATCTTTGAAGCAATAGCATTAAGGTTTGCTTCAGAAGGCAGATGCAGAAGGCTATAAAGCTTCATGTTAGTATTACCTTTCCTAGGTTAATTTAAGGAAACATGTTTTTGTTGGTAAAGAGCTTTCAATTTGAAAGGTTGTCCCAGTTATAGCTCTTGGATAAAGACATGTAGCTTTTATGACTTTATCCATCTCCATCATGTTTACAATGTGAGGCAACATCCCTTCACCTTCTCCTTATTCTATAAAATTATACAGACTGTCAACATGTACATTTTATATAAGTTTATTTACAAAATTAATTTTGTTTAAACAGAATAAAAAAAATATATATACAGTATATAATTTTTTTGTTGTAAAAAAAAAAATATATGTAACATTGGCAATGGCTGCCCAAGGGTAAAGCTCAAAAGGTTTAGTAAAATATAAAATATCCTGTCTTAAAATTGATGCAAATTTATTTGGTGTCAGACAGAGGAATGTAAAAGTATCTGTCTTGACTGAAAACTGTAGTATTATCATTTTTATCCTTTACTGAGATGATTACAGTGGCTGAAGCGCTATATTCTTCATCACCGCATTGAGCTGTGGCACAAATGTGAAATCTTAACGTCCTCTTCGACTCGTAATCAAAACTGTGAGCAACAAAGATCCAGCCACTATCAGGCTGAACAAGGAATGGCAACATTCGTGCACAGAGGTTCCACGGAGTAGCTGATTTTGGGTAAACTTGATCCAGGCTGTGATTTGATCACATTGGATCACCCTAATGCCACTTTGAGCATTTTCTCCGATCTCGACTTGGTAAGTCAGCGTTTTGAAAGCCAGCACCTCCTCTGAGTTTGTTGGCCCATTGAGGAGCTTAAATATGGATTTCCTTGTTCATCTGCCACCACGATGAACATATATCTTTGTTGAGTGTCCTTTGTAATCATGCTACTTAGAGTTGAAGTCCCAAAATGAGTATTATTGTGAATAATTGACTCTCGGGATGTAGAGAGTAGCGGATCTGTCCATTGGCGGCGCTATCTCTCTCATGAGCGTGGGCAACTTACGGTGTTGTCCCTGGAAGAGTTTTTTGGGATATTGTGATGACATCAAAGGTCGGTGGAAAGACAGGTGGGTTGTCATTGATGTCCATTATATTTACGTGGACGTAAGTGGTGCTGTAAGAGCCTGTGAGAAAGGCACTTGGTAGGAACTCATGGTCCAGGTAAAAGTTGGTGTAAATTACACCAGACTGGGAATCCAGAGTGCAAAATCTCTCAGTGTTGCCAGAGGAGAGTTGATACACATAAGCATCCATGATATTTTCAAGAGACAATACTTTTATAAATGCAATGATATACATTAATATATTTTATTCTTATGCAAGTAGTGTGTTCAGTGATGGACAAAGTACACAAGCCTTGGACGTAAGTTAGGATACAGAAGGTAAAATATTACTCCAGTAAAAGTCCTCTATTTAAACTTTTACTTAAGTAAACATACAAATGTATTTGCCTTCAAATGTATTTAATTACCCGCAGTCATATGATTTAGCTATAATGTCCTATTATCATTTTTATCACAAGACTTAGTCAACTCAGTTTATGTGAAAAGACTCTAATATTACTCTTAGCAC
Organism: Silurus aristotelis; assembly: GCF_946808225.1. Classification (NCBI taxonomy): domain Eukaryota; kingdom Metazoa; phylum Chordata; class Actinopteri; order Siluriformes; family Siluridae; genus Silurus; species Silurus aristotelis. The sequence goes on along the minus strand of NC_139600.1, from coordinate 7,704,937 downwards.
ACCAATCTATTAATAGAATGATATTAATGAGTCAAACACTGATTGATATTTATTAAAATTATCATTAAGTTCAAACAATAGGTTACTGTTCATAACTCCGGTTCTCTGAAATATTGAGTAGAAAGATCACCTATGGGAAGGGCATCCGTACCTGACCTCTGCAGATGCATCTAATTGCACCAAGTCTGGCTTGACAGACCAGAGCGTGTGCCTAATGGCAGGTAAGGGACCGCCCCTTACCCAAGTGCATAAGGCACCTGCATGCGCTACCTTTCCTCAGTGAGCATATTTGCTTCTCGTGCAGCAAGCGGGGCAAACTTGGTGGATCACTCCACTATATGTTTCAGAGAACCTGGGTTAAGAACAGTAACCTATTGTTCTCTTCCTTCATCTAGTTGCACTGTTGCCCAATACACTCACAGTGAAGCTCTCCAAGCCAGAGGACGGCCACCCAAAAGGCAGTGCGCTTGACACGTCACATAGTAGTAGACCCCCTACAGAGTAAGGATAAAACACCCAGCCATGAAAGCATGTGGTAACATGCATAAAAGAACCCGAATAACACACAACATGTGGGTAGCATGTAGAAATATACATACTGATGTACACTCACCGCCCACTTTATTAGGTACACCTTACTAGTACCAGGTTGGACCCCCTTTTGCTTTTAGAACTGCCTTAATCCTTCGTGGTATAGATTCAACAAGGTACTGGAAACATTTCTCAGAGATTTTGGTCCATATTGACATGATAGCATCACGCAGTTGCTGCAGATTTGTCGGCTGCACATCCATGATGCGAATCTCCCGTTCCACCACATCCCTAAGGTGCTCTATTGGATTGAGATCTGGTGACTGTGGAGGCCATTTGAGTACAGTGAACTCATTGTCATGTTCAAGAAACCAGTCTGAGATGATTCGCACTTTATGACATGGCCCGTTATCCTGCTGGAAGTAGCCATCAAAAGATGGGTAAACTGTGGTCATAAAGGGATGGACATGGTCAGCAATACTCAGGTAGGCTGTAGCGTTGACACGATTGGTACTAATGGGCCCAAAGTGTGCCAAGAAAATATCCCCCACACCATTACACCACCGCCAGCCTGAACCGTTAATACCAGGCAGGATGGATCCATGCTTTCATGTTGTTGACGCCAAATTCTGACCCTACCATCCGAATGTCACAGCAGAAATCGAGACTCATCAGACCAGGCAGCGTTTTTTCAATTTTCTATTGTCCAATTTTAGTGAGCCTGTGCAAATTGTAGCCTCAGTTTCCTGTTCTTAGCTGTCAGGAGTGGCACCCGGTGTGGTCTTCTGCTGCTGTAGCCCATCCGCCTCAAGGTTTGACGTGTTGTGCGTTCAGAGATGCTCTTCTGCATACCTCTGTGGTTATTTGAGTTACTGTTGCCTTTCTATCAGCTTGAACCAGTCTGGCCATTCTCCTCTGACCTCTGGCATCAACAAGGCATTTGTGCCCACAGAACTGCCGCTCACTGAATATTTTCTCTTTTTCGGACCATTCTCTGTAAACCCTAGAGATGGTTGTGCATGAAAATCCCAGTAGATCAGCAGTTTCTGAAATACTCAGACCAGCCTGTCTGGCACCAACAACCATGCCACGTTCAAAGTCACTTAAATCACCTTTCTTCCCTATTCCGAACTGCAGCAGATCGTCTTGACCATGTCTACATGCCTAAATGCATTGAGTTGCTGCCTTGTGATTGGCTGATTAGAAATTTGCGTTAACAAACAGTTGGACAGGTGTACCTAATAAAGTGGCCGGTGAGTGTACATATTGAAATACCTTTGGTGTCTGGTGAGGGCACAAACTAACATGCTTAACATGAATTAATTGAGCTGGTCAATCAGGACTAAAATAGGTTCAGGGCCTAATAGAACAAAGCAACGAAGAGCCCACACCTAAGACAGCATAAGCTACCAGGGTCTGGGAAACATCAAGCCAGTAGAATCTGACAAATGCATGTGGAGAGGCCCAGCTTGCAGCGGCACAAATGTCCTGCAGAAAACTCCTCTAATTAGAACCCAAGAAGCAGCAATGCCTCTAGTGGAGTGTGCTCTGAGGCCCCCAGGAGGTTGCACTCCCTTAGAATAACATGCCAAGGAAATAGATTCCACAAGCCAATGAGAGAGGTGTTGCTATGAAATGGGATTCCCCATGTTCAGGGTGCAGAAGGGGTTACCTTATCCACACTGAAAGAGAATTTGGTGCATGAGAAATGCTTGGTGGAAGCCAGGGCCAGGAACAGGGCTGTCTTAAAAAACAAAAGTTTGAAGGTGATACTACCCAGGGCCTCAAAAGCCTCCAGCACTATAGAGAGGTCCCAATCTGGAACTACTGTTCTGGTGATTGGTATTGAGCAGCGAGCACCCTTTATAAATCTGCGAATAAGGGGGTGTTGCCCCACTGTAGTGCCACCAAGCCCAACACGACATGCGGTGATGAGCCTCTGTTATTTTAAAGGGAGAACATGGAGGACAGAAAAGGTGTCCGGAGGACTGGTGCCTGTGAACGTGGACTTGAAGCCTCCTGTTACCAAGCATCAGGCCAGACGTTTATGTTTAGGGTACGAGGGAGCAGGATTTGAGGGTTTCTTTGAATCTTTGCAAAGGACATTTTCGGACAGAGCTTAGCAGTGGTGGGGTCAATTTGCTAAACCGGTGGTGCCCAGCCGGGTTTGTTAGTCCTGCCTGTATGGTGGGAATGGTGTCCCATAGCAGGTGCGTTAGGCGGACACACAGAGGACACCTGGCACAGCCCTGGTTTAGTTGGAAGACTGGAAAAGCCTTCTATAACTACTGAGAGAGTCATCTTGTACAGCTTCACGGGCATTACGGATGACAAGATTGTTAATTGCAACAATCTTCTTCCAGAGATGATGGCAACCCTTTCTAAAGTTGCTGTCCCAAGTCACCCAAGTTTGGCCTGATATGCGGACTACAGGAAGTAGATGTTGAGGGCTCTCACTGCAAGACCTAATGTTTCATAAGAGGTCTGATAAATGAACACAAAGATCTATCTTACCTAGTAGAACAGGCTTAGGTGGGGCACACAGCCTGCCTTGAAAACGGTTAAGGTATCTGGCAATATATGCTTGCCATAACCTTAACTTCAAAACCCGCAAGACCGTTATTAAGATCAAGAGGATCTCCCCAACAATGCTTTCACACATGCAGGGAGGTTCAAGCAGTTTTCCCTTTTTAAACATCCCTCTCTTGATACAAAGCAATTAGAAAAGCCGGCCATTCGATCAGTGGGAGCCTGAGGGGCTACGGATAAAGGGATGGCCTCCTTGTCATCTGAGAAATCAAGAAGATCTGCATCAGCCTCATCCCTGGACCCAGGTGGTCCATCAATGAAACAGGGTTTGCCCGCTAATAAATCCTCAAACAGAGACAGGCATTGGTCAACCCAGGTCACCGATGCTGGCCCGTAAAAGGCCCCCTGGGTGCTCAGCTGCGTCACCTTAATCCCCCTCCAAATCGGACAACTCAAAATTAACGCACTGCATAGCGCTCTCTTTGATTCTGAATAATGCAGGAGATTTCAACCATGTGAATCTCAGGACTGTGCTCCCTAAACTTCATCAGCATGTGGCCTTTGCAACGAGAGGAGCAAACACGCTGGATCTTGTTTACACAAACATCCCCAGCACATATCGTGCGGCGCCCCACCCCATCTCGGCTACTCAGACCACATCTCTGTTATGCTAATTCCAGCATACAGACCGCTCGTCAGATGCTCTAAACCGGTTCTGAAACAGGTGAAAACCTGGCCAGCAGGAGCCACTTCTGCTCTTTAAGACTGTTTTAAGTGCACTGACTAGGACATGTTCAGGGTGGCTGCAACCAACGGCGATTCCATCAACTTGGAAGAGTACACGTCAATAGTGACCAGCTACATCAGCAAGTGCGTTGATGATGTGACCATCTCCAAGGACAGCGGAGACACCCGGCGCATGTGGCAGGGCATCCAGGTGATCACGAACTACAAAACAACATCACCTGCTTGTGATCGTGACGCCTCCCTCCCAGATGCGCTGAACGACTTCTATGCTAGGTTTGACGTAAAGAACAACGTGAAGGCGAGGAATACCATCCCTCCTCCCAGTGACCAGGTGCTATGTCTAACCACAGCTGAAGTAAGGAAAACTCTATGCAGAATTATCCAACGGAAGTCTGCTGGACCAGACAACATACAGAAGTCTACTGTCTCCTGCCTCAATGACTATTGTCCTGTCGTGCTCACACTCACATCGTGATGAAGTGCTTAGAGAGGCTTGTCATGAGGCACATTAAGACCCAGCTTCCACCCTCCCTGGACCCCATGCAGTTTGCGCATCTGCTCCACAGACGATGCCACCTCCACAACCCTCTAATTGGCCCTCACCCACCTGGACAACAAGGACTCATATGTACAAATGCTGTTCATTGACTTCAACTCAGCATTCAACACAATCATCCCTCAGCACCTGATTGAGAAGTTGAGCCTACTGGACCTGAACACCTCCCTCTGCAAATGGATCCTGGACTTCCTGACTGGGAGACCTCAGTCTGTCCGGATCGGGAACAGCAACTCTAGCACCACCACACTGAGCACTGGGGCCCTCCTCAGGACTGTGTGCTCAGCCCACTGCTGTTCACTCTGCTGACTCATGACTGTGTAGCAATACACAGCTCGAACCACATCGTCAAGTTTGCCGATGACACGACCATGGTGGGTCTTATCAGCAAGAACGATATGTCAGCTTACAGAGAGGAGGTGCACTATTTAACAGCCTGTTGTGGAGCCAACAACCGTCTCTGAACATTTACACAACCAAAGAGATGGTCAAGAGCACCAAATTCCTTGGTGTTCATCTGGCAAATAACTTCACCTGGTCACTCAACACCAGCTCCATCACCAAGAAAGCCCAGCAGCGGGCCTACAGCTGCATCATTGCCTGGTTTGGGAACTGCACCGTCTCGGACCGCAAGACCTTGCAGAGGATAGTGAGGACAGCTGAGATCATCTGAGTCTCTCTCCGCTATATCATGGACATTTACACCACACGCTGCATCCGCAATGCCAACAGCATTGTGGACCCCTCACACACAATCTTCACTCTCCATACATCAGGAAAGCGGTTCCGAAGCATTCGGGCCGTCACGTCTAGACTGTGCAACAGCTTTTTCCCGCAAGCCATCAACCCACAGACCTAAACTGGATCTCTCGGTCACTCACTCAATCCATTCCACGATAATTTATTTATTTATTCTGTTTACATGCTGGTTTTTGCACCTCTTGACTGCTGCTACTGCTGTTTTTTTGCACTGCATTGTTTGTTTACATATAATCTTGGTTATAGTTTTTGCACAGTATTGTATAGTCAAAGTATACAGAGGTTTACTGTTTGGCGCTATCTTGTGTTATGTGTATTGTCTTTATGTAGTTTTGTGTTGTAGCTCCATGTTGTTTAGTGCAACACCAGGGTTCTGGAGGAACGTTGTCTCGTTTTTACTGTTTACTGTGTACTACTGTGTATAGTAGAAATGACAATAAAAGCCTCTTGACTTGACTAATGCTCCTGCTTTACTTGCTTCTGTCTTTCATGAGTCAATATTACAACATGCAAAAATCTCAGATATACTTTATTCAGACAGTGGCAATTGCTTTCTTTTTCTTCATTCTAAAAAAAAACAAAAAAACGCTGCATTTATGATGAAGAAATCAGGAAATTGTATTTTAATTTGTTGCAAATTGAGCTTTAATGACCTTCCCTGCAGAAAGTATGAGCACTGATGCAAGCAAAAACGTATTTACAAACAATAATAAAGCCTTTTGTTTCACATTCAATCTACGCCCATAACAGTTTTTCATGATAGCGCACAGAATTTAGGAAAAGAAAAAAAACTTTACCTTTAGCAAGAAAAATTTTTTAAAAGATTTTGCAGCAAGAGACCAAGAAGTCTGAATTACACGTTTTTGCAATCTAACATTTTGTGAAAAACAAACTGCAGAGTTTGGTGGTGTAAAAAATACAATTAAGAAAGATAAAAAAAATAATAATACAATGATGAAGAATTTAAAATCTTTTCCTCTTGAGAATATCTGGCTTCCAGTTGACAGGGTGGGATTCCTCTGTCTAAAACACAAATATCAAAATAATCAGTAACATAAGCTTAGGTGGACGATAGAGTGTTCTGAATATGGTTTTCAATAATAATAAAAAAAAAGATTCATTTTAATTTAATTTGTTTATTACATCAGGATTTATTGCCTGTTTTCATCACTAAAATGCTTTATATATTAGTCTACAGTGTAGACACTTTTGTCCATATGGTGTATAGAATTTATTTTGGCCCACACTCTGCCAGTAACTGTCTTGCATTAGGGATTATTGTGTATAATGATTAAATAAATAAGATTTGCTCACCGCTGTGTCGTCTTCCTTGTACACTTTGATGGTTTTGTCTGCCTCGGCAGTCATCAGGCGGCTCTCAGAGTGATCAAACATGCAGGAGAAAATCCCAGACTCGCTATCCAAAGAGCCGGGCTGCACGGCCGCGTGGATTCGCTGGAAATTATAGCCGGTCCTCCAGTCCCAAAGGTGAATGGTACCATTATCAGCTGAATGGGGACACAAAGACAAAGGGAAAGAATGTTATAAATTCTATTTTTGATTCAAAATTCTATTTTTTGTTATTAGGAAAATAAAAAAATAAATAATGCAAACCTCCAGACACCAAAACTCCATCAGAGTTCACTGCAAGTGTGTTAATAATAGCATTGTGTCCCGAAAGATTCTGGATGAAGTTCCCGTCCGGAAATTTCCACTGCTTGACGTTGTCAGGAGATCCAGAAGCAAAAGTGTATCTGCAATGAAAGAGGAAGAAAAGGAGTTACCCGCACTCAGACACAAGCTGTTAGAGTTTTCCTCAGTTGCTTTGAAGCGTTTCTCAGACCAGAAACGAAATTCTCAAAACTACTTGTTCAACCTCCACATCGTGCAGTCACTTTTCTAGTTGCTTTAAACAATTATTATTATCAATCAATACATTATCAATTGTTTGTCAAAATATATTATACTAAATAGTTTCACCTGAATAGTTTTAACCCCCAAAACATCTCAGCATCAGTTCATTGCATAAGTAATTGAATGCAAAAATGGTTAAACCAGTTGTCATCTAAGCTTAAATTTTGTTAAAAAATAATTGTAAATGTGTCTTGAATTGATGAATTGTGCAGACGAATCTCGAATTATACTGATGGCGAGTGTCCGGCATCAGATCGACCGACGATCAACTAGTGGACCTCTAAAACAGGTCAAAGGTGAATCTTGTAAACCTTCATTTGGCGAGCAGATGCACAGAGCAAAACAGAATAACAATTTCCAAAAATGGATGAACAACCTGGAAACTGTACGAACACTAGTACAGTACAGTAAAAGTGTGAATCCTGTATGGTCTCTTGCAATCAATATACCACATACACATGTGTACATTCGCGCTGTTGAAATTTATAGATGCCACACAGAAGAAATTCAGCCTTGTGCATTTTCAATTATTGTGATCCAAATGCTGGTTTTCTTTGTCATATTGATAACATGACTAAACATTTTGAGAATCCGGTGAGCTTTGTGAACAAAAGGACTTGTGATTCTGATGGCACTGACAAATTATTTCCAAACAGTTATGACACAAACTAATAAATATGGTTTTTAATATATCGGTGGTTCTGCCCAGTTTTAAATATCCCCAAAAAAAAGAATGCAGGAGGCTTACTGTCGTGGATGCAGCACCAACGCTCGCACAGATTTCTTGTGATTGGTGAGCGTGGCTCTTGTCTTCCCAGCAATCAGATCCCACAGTCTGATGGTGGTGTCGTGGCTGCCTGGAACACAGAATCAAAACAACCACTTTAATGAGTAATAAGATCTGTAGGCACTGTACTGATGTATTCTGGTTTACAATCCAGATCCAAATAAGCATCATTTATTAATTATAAAGAAAATTCTTTACTTGGACGAGTCTAGAAGAAAAGTCTCTACAGACAATGGCTTTTTGAGAAACCAACCCACACTATGGGTTAGTGGGCATCACAAAATGGCCATCTTTAAATGTCTTCAAAAGAGGCCAGAGAAGTTAAAATGACATATATTTCAATTATTTTATTTATGTAATAAACCTTTATTTTTTTTCAGTATCCAATAAAAAATTGGATTAATCGGATTTCGGCAAGTACGATCCACCCCTGCTCCTGGTATTGGTCAAATCTACTATTGAGCGACCTCCACTATGAAGAGAACAAGGTGTTCACCTGTGATTATTTGAGGCTCGACACTCTGACACTTCACCGTGGCGACCGTGTTGGTGTGACCAGTCAGAGTGTGGACGTTAGCTTTGGTTCTAATGTCCCAGACCTGCAACATACACAAATGACAATCTAAATTAATATCATCCCATGTAAAATACTCATTCCACAATCAAATTCTCATCAAAGAGTAATATAATGATCTTAGGTATGCGTGTGTGTGACTCACTCTGGCTGTGGCGTCACGACTGCACGTCACCAGGACATCGACGGTGGGATGGAGGTCCAGGCCGTAAACGGCGCTCAGGTGACCGTGGTAGTGACGGATAACCTGCAGAAACGGTCGAGGTCATATACTCGTTACCGCGGGTTGGTTACATCGTGTGGCAGCTGCAAACGTGTGTGTGTGGTGTACCTTGTTGTACTCCAGATCCCAGCACTTGACTTGTTTGTCCTCTCCACAAGAGAACAGATACGGGCTGCGTGAGCTCACAGCCACTCCTCTTACGGTACTAATGTGACCTGTTAGAGAGAGCTTCAGCTTCCCGCTCGCCAAATCCCAGATCTACACACACACACACACACACACACACACACACACACACACACACACACACACACACACACACACACACACACACACACACACACACACACACACACACACACACACACACACACACACACACAACACCTCCTTCATCATCACACAACTTCATGCAGGAAAAAAATGTAAAACAATAACAGGGTTTCTGCAGATTTCACCAAGTCAAATACAAGACCTTTTTCAGACCATTAAGAATGAAATTTAAGACTTATATAATGACATAAAAATCACACACAAATACGCTGTAAGCAACAGGCCTTAAGCAAGCCCTAAATTAATTTTAATTAATTTCAAGCCAAGTATCGCTAAACTTGCACTTTGGCATGACTGAAAAAGAAAATCCGTTTTATGTCTGTGAAACTAGTCAAAAATATAAATAAATTAATAAAAACAATGCTGCGAGGAGCATTTCACTGTTCAAAATCATTTACAACCTAGAACAGCAAATTCAAGACTATTTAGGGCATAATAATTAAATTTTTTTGTTACTTTATATTCTATATTTATATACATATTCCATTAGCTGTAAGGTGCATTAGGTTATTTCTACAATCATACGCATGGGACTTAATGCAAATTTCAGACCCAGTAAATTACATTATCCAACTTCAAATGAGTAACTCGACAAATAAGCTGAAGTCTTGAGATTTTTTTTCTGTACTTTTACATTTAAAACACACATGTCCTTTTAATGATTACGATTCATAATCCAAACCTTTATGGTCCTGTCTGCAGATCCAGTAACAAACCACTGGTTTCCAGGCTCCACTGCTAAACATCTGACCCAGCCAAGATGGCCACTGATCACCTGCAACACATTCACACACACACACACACACACGCACACGCGCACGCGCACGCGCACGCGCACGCACACGCGGAACAAACACTCTCAGGTCACCTATATAGTGGAATATACAGTCCCTGACAAAAGTCCTGTCGCTTGTGTACAAATTGACCTGAAGTGCTGCTGGAATATATTTCTAATCAAGATTTTTTTTTTTTTACAAGAAATGGCTCATTTTAATCCCAATAGCTTCTGTAATAATGTTTCAGTGCAAAACGAAACTGTCAAAAAGTATTCTAATATTCACAGCTTGGTAAAGCCCATTGAGTCAATTTTTGCAAAGACATAAGTTTTGTCTCCTTGTCATATGAGCTTCACCTGTGACTAATAATTGATAAATTAGGTCTCAGGTACGTATAAAAAAAGAACGCCAGTACACTAGACCTTCACATCAACTGCAACTAGACCTCTGCAAACATGCCTAAGATTCACCCTGAGACTAAAGTCTTGATTATCAAGAGGCTGAAGACCAGATCCACTGCTGATGTGGCGGACAACTTCAATGTGTCTCAGCGTCAAGTACAAAGGATAAAAAAAGATTTGAAGAGACTGGAGACGTTTTGGACAAGCCCAGGTCAGGCAGACCCTGCAAGACAACTGCTTGAGAGGACCGTTTGTTGGCTCAAAAATCCAAGGCCAGCCCATTTTCCACTGCAGTAGAGCTCCACGAGACCTGGTCACCTGAAGTCCCTGTGTCAACCAGAACAGTTTGTCAGATTTTGTCTCGAAATGGCCTCCATGGTCGAATCAGTGTCCAGAAGCCAGCACTAAACAAAAGACAATTGAAAAATCGTGTGGCATTTGCCAAGGCCCACAGCCTGCTAAAAGGATGAACACTGGAAAAGTGGCAGAAGGTGGATTTTTCAGATGAATCTTCTGTTGAATTACACCACAGTCGCCGCAAACATTGCAGGAGACCTACTGGAGCCCACATGGATCTGAGATTCACCCAGAAAACAGTGAAGTTTGGTGGCGGAAAAATCATGGTCTGGGGTTACATCCAGTATGGGGGTGTGCGAGAGATCTGCAGGGTGGAAGGCAACATCAATAGTCTAAAATACCAAGAAATCTTAGCTACCTCTTATTTTCCCAACCATAAAAGAGGCCAAATTCTGCAGCAGGATGGTGCTCCATCGCATACTTCCATCTCCACATCAAAGTTCCTCAAGGCGAAGATGATCAAGATGCTCCAGGATTGGCCAGCCCAGTCACCAGACATGAACATCCTTGAGCATATGTGGGGTAGGATGAAAGAGGAAGCATGGAAGACGAAACCAAAGAATATTGATGAACTCTGGGAGGCATGCAAGACTGCTTTCTTTGCTATTCCTGATGACTTCATCAATAAATTGTATGAATCCTTGCCAAACCAAATGGATGCAGTCCTTCAAGCTCATGAAAGTCATACAAGATATTAAATTTGGATCCCACAGCACCACCACTTAATTTGCTGACATATTTTTGTATTTGCAGTAAATTTGTTTAATTTCTGTATAGGCGACAAAACTTTTGTCTTGCCAAAATTTGACCTTTCTGTCTTGATTAAATGATAAATCTTTTTTCAGTGAAACTAATTTATGTCAGTGCATTAAACATCATTTGGGAGGGTTTTAGCTTTTCATATGAGCTATTTCTATCACCAATTGATTAATTAAAAGTCAGGTTAATAGCAGGTGTTTCTACAAAATAGATAAGCGACAAGACTTTTGTCAGGGACTGTACTCCTACCCAGATTTACATTCCAGGTTGCTCCTGATGTTTAAGATTAGAAATATTAGATATGTAAAGAACATCCTACACAAAATTTTACTAATTCCTTGAGTAAATCGATAACAAAAAAGTAAACTAATTTGCCTTGTTTAGTCCATTTAACTATATACGTGCACTGTTTCCCCCACAGACCATTATTACTGATGCACCACCTGCTATACTCTACAGATAAATACAGAAAATGCTGCAGAATGATAAATGGAGGAACGGGGAGAAAACAACAAGATTCAGGCCAAAGAAAACAGCAGTAAGGTTCCAAAGTTTGGGATGATTCAAAACTGAAACACTGTACGGTGTGTTTAGCATTTTTAAAAATTCATTTCAAATATATTTTTATATTTTTAATTATATACAGTGCAGTCGAAAAGTTCCTCTTCAGTAGCCGTGTAGAGCAGGCAGTGGAGCATGTTCTTAAAGCTGCCGACTGATTTAGTGTGCGAGAGATTTCAAGAGGAGACAAGAAAACCACGTCGCAAAACTGTGCAAGATTTTATAAATAAATAAACGAGTTAGAATAATCGAGTTTCATTAAACAAATATTTTTCATAACCACCTCTACATCGGCCACTACAAAGGGACTTTTTGAAAGCACTGTATTTGTATTTTGATGTAATGCAGCAATTAAATGCTCTAAATAGATTTAGTTATATTCTTGTGTGCAATTTCAACAACAAAAAATTACAATTTCTTTAAGAAGAAAAACAAATTACTTGTTCAGGCCTGTCTTATTTTCTCTCTCTTATATAGTATTGCTGTTTAATAAAGAAAAAGTACTTCTTATCCAATTACTCGATTTATCGTTAAAATACTAAAATAATCGATAGCAGCAGCCCTAGTCTCATGTTAGTCTTGAGTACCTATAGAGTAGTATTGCATCCTTTATACATACAAGCAGTCTTTAGTATGATCTGAGTTCTAAAAGAAAGATACAGCTTCACGCTTCTCTTTGAAAACAGCCGAGCTCCTGGAGGCGTGGGCAGAGCTAAAGAGTTAAATTTGAACATCAAAAACAGCAGAAGCAACAACGACTACAGCAGGACGTGTAGACATGGTAAGTCCTGAACAAGGTTCTCCTTCCCTCACATCCAAAAACACACTCTTAATAGTTCTTCTCGGGCGAATCCTTTGCAGTGCTGTTGCGTAACCGAATGAAGCACGGTGGTGGGAGTGCTTTCGCGCTCGTGCTGGTTGCCGTGTGGGTGCTCATGCGGGAGATGTGCCATCACAAGAAATGACGCCCTTTAAGACGTCATAAAGAGTCATACTCGAGGGAAAAAACTGAGACTTAGACGAACCTGGAAGGAGTGTATTTGACACAGAAATACTCTTCCGAATGGTTTTTTTTTTTTTTTTCTACGCATGATAATACAACTCCAAAACCAAGTGTAAATATCTCAAACTGCATATTTAAGTCATGAACTGAGAAAGTCTTAGGTTTCATCCATTGAAACACTCTTCTCACCCGGTAGAGTTTCCATGGCGGGTGCCACTGTGGTTTGGGCATAGATGGAGCTTTCCGGGGGATCACCGCCGAATTCTTCATCCCCCCCGCTTCTGTTAATGACTGCACACAAAAAGAAAGTATTCAAATGACGTGCCGTTATTTTACATTTATTTTGCCCGTGTATGTATCTTAATTCTGTGAATTATAGAAGTGAAAAGGAACACGATACGCTCACCAGTGTGTGTTGTGGTGGCTGGGATCGCTCTGCTGCTCCGGCGTGTCTGTGGATGTCTCCTACACTCGCTGCAGTTCGAGCCATGTCTTGCCTGCACCACACACAGAAAGAATAAGGCAAAGCAGTCTTTCCATTTACAGGGAGTATTTTGTGCAGTGTGTGTGGTGTGTTATTGTGTGCTTGTGTGTACCTTGCTTGAGAAGGAGGCAGAGCCAGTGCCAGAGAGTGAACTGCAGCTTCGCTAGGCATCTTCTGCAACTGAGTGTCAGCAGTGAGGGAAACTCCTGAACATCATAAGCACTCTGTGTTAGGGAAATGCATATAAAATACAATACACTATGTTTTAGCCATTAGCCTCAATGTTTAGGATGTACCTGGGGCAGATGGATATGGATGTGTTCCTGTGATCAGGTACTCTGGATCATGTTCTGAAAAAACACAGACAGAAAACCTCTAACATTCCCATTTGGTAAAGTGGTTATGGCCTACCCAGTAATCTTAAAGAATGATCATAATTATGGTGTAGTACACTCTAAATTGTTAATAATTTAACAAATTACAGAATATAATTTAGCAAAACAGAGCAATTTACACTAACGTATAAACTTTACAGTATTTAACGTATAAAGTTTACAGCATGCGGTAACACGAGTGATTCGCGAGTTGAGGACAGAGCCGGACACGCTCTGGTTCAGTGTCTGTTTTCGTATCGCTATAGTCAGATCAGAAAATAGTAACCCGGGGACCACTTGTATAGAAAATTTTAAAGCACAAACAACTTAACAATTCTACAAGCAAAAAATACAACAAATACAGTAATTCACTTCCAAGCTTCAAATGTTTTTACATTTGACGATTTTGCGACTGTCTTAGGGGTTGTGGAAAAAGATGTTTTAAGAGCATTCACACTTACCGACTGATGTGTACCCAGAAGTGTCATACGGATCCAGGATATTCCCAGACATTTTGCTTTTTCCTTCTTTAAGAACAGGCATGTGCAACACCGGGCTGTACTCTGTCCTCAGCTTGATGGACATCTTTAGGTTATGACTGTAAAACCAAAGCACAAAGCTCATCGTTAATACTTAAAAATATATACGTCAAAAGCACCCAGGCCTGTTTATTCAAATAAATGATTACATCGTATCAAAATGCTCTCCATATCATCTAAATATTTATCCATTTTCCTTGCTGTTACTAAACTCACCTCTTCTCGTCCAGAGAGACCTGTTTGGCATTATCGGACACAAACATGTCATGGCTTCGCTTAAGAGATCTGAAGACCAGCGTGTGCACCGAGTGCTTCTGCACCTCCTGAATGTAAAAGAATACAAATTAAACAGGCAGGATGAGCTTTCTGAACAAAGAGTGTTATAAAATGCTATTAAGACAACTTTATATCAATACTAAACAGTAAACAGGAATAAATAAAACAAAGTCAGTATTTGTTGAGACAACTGGTGTGTTCAAATATTATCAATCATCAACAAAGTTAAAATATCAAGTAAAAGAAACAACTTGAGTTCAGAAACCAGGGATGTGGTGTCAAATAAGACAACTTTGTTCAGCAGAAATAGAAGCTAGGCGGTACCTACATAGAAGTACCCAAACACACAGTCAACACACTGACTTCATGTACGCTTTTTTAGCCATCTGTTTAACAACCTTTTTTTTTACTTCAAAAACATTACTTTATACGCAATCATTATCCTGGTATACCAAAGTTATTTCCCATAATGGTGGCAGAGCCCTTTCATCATTATCTTTCTGAATATTAGCATGTCATTCACGTATAGCTGCTTCATGACTTTCTATCCTGGATACGACTTCACAAAAATCACCCATCCAGAACAAGATATGCTCTGCTCATTGCTGCTTCAACTGTACTGATTCTAATCGCACTTTAAGCACCTCTTTGATTTTACGGACTTGGATGTGTACCACAAAAAACCCAGCCATTAGGGGGGCACAAGCCAGTGCACTCTTAGTGCCGGTCCCAAGCCCGGGTAAATGGGGAGGGTTGCGTTAGGAAGGGCATCCAGCGTAAAACATGTGCCAAATCAAATATGCGGATCACAAATGAGAATTTAATACCGGATCGGTCGAGGCCCGGGTTAACAACGACCGCCACAGGTATCGTTAGCCGACAGGGTACCGGTGGAAATTGGGCTACTGTTGGCCGAAGGAGGAGAAGGAGAGGAGGAAGACGTCTACAGAGACGGCAGGAAAAGGAGCAGTGTAGTAGAGTTGAGGTTCGGGTTGGTACTTTAAATGTTGGCACTATGACGGGTAAAGGGAGAGAGATAGCTGATATGATGGAGAGGAGAAAGGTAGATATGCTGTGTGTTCAGGAGACCAAGTGGAAAGGGAGTAAGGCCAGGAACATTGGAGGTGTTTAAACTGTTTTATCATGGTGTGGATAGGAAGAGAAATGGTGTAGGGGTGATTCTGAAGGAAGAGTACAGTAAGAGTGTAGTGGAGGTGAAGAGAGTTTCTGATAGGGTGATGATCGTGAAGGTGGAAGTTGAAGGGATGATGATAAATGTCATCAGTGCCTATGCTCCACAAGTTGGCTGTGAGATGGAGGAGAAGGAAAGATTCTGGAGTGAATTAGATGAAGGAATGGTAGATGGTGTACCTAGGAAAGAACGATTGGTGATTGGGGCAGACTTTAATGGGCATGTAGGTGAAGGGAACAGAGGTGATGAGGAGGTGATGGGTAGGTATGGTTTTAAGGAGAGGAATGTGGAAGGGCAGATGGTGGTAGATTTTGCTAAAAGGATGAAAATGGCAGTGGTGAACACGTATTTTAAGAAGAAGGAGGATCATAGGGTGACGTATAAGAGTGGAGGAAGGTGCACACAGGTGGATTATGTCCTGTGTAGGAGATGCAACCTGAAGGAGATTGGAGACTGTAAGGTGTTGGCGGGGGACAGTGTAGCTAGACAGCATCGGATGGTGGTCTGTAGGATGGTTTTGGAGGCGAAGAAGAAGAGGAGGAAAGTAAGGATTGAAAGAAGAATAAGATGGTGGAAACTCAAGGAGGAAGAGTGTAGTGTGAGGTTCAGGGAAGAGGTCAGACAGGGGCTTGGTGGTGGTGAAGAGGTGCCGGATGATTGGGCAACTACCGCAGGAGTGATGAGGGAGGCAGCTAGAAAAGTACTTGGTGTGACATCTGGAAATAGAAAGCAAGACAAGGAGACTTGGTGGTGGAATGAGGAAGTGCAGGAGAGCATTAGGGGAAAGAGGTTGGCAAAACAGAAGTGGGATCGACAGAGTGATGAGAAAAGTAGGCAGGAGTACAAGGAGATGCGGCAGCAGGTAAAAAGGGATGTGGCGAAAGCCAAGGAAAAGGCATATGAGGAGCTGTATGAGAGGTTGGACACTAAGGAAGGAGAAAAGGATTTATACCGATTGGCCAGGCAGAGGGACCAAGCTGGGAAGGATGTACTGCAAGTTAGAGCAATAAAGGATGGAGAGGGAAATGTGTTGACTAGTGAGGAGAGTGTGTTGAGAAGGTGGAGGGAGTATTTTGAGCAGCTGATGAATGAGGAAAATCAGAGAAAGAGAAGGTTGGAGGATGTGGAGTTGGTGAAGCAGGATGTAGATAGGATTAGTAAGGAGGAAGTGAGAGCAGCGATTAAGAGGATGAAGAATGGAAAGTCGGTTGGACCAGATGACATACCGGTAGAAGCGTGGAGATGTTTAGGAGAGATGGCAGTGGAGTTTTTAACCAGATTGTTTAACAGGATTCTGGAAGGGGAGAGGATGCCTGAGGAATGGAGAAGGAGTGTGCTGGTACCGATCTTTAAGAATAAGGAAGATGTGCAGACCTGCAGTAACTACAGGGAAATTAAGTTGATCAGTCACACCATGAAGTTATGGGAAAGAGTAGTGGAAGCCAGGCTGAGAGAAGAGGTGACCATCTGGGAGCAACAGTATGGTTTCATGCCGAGGAAGAGCACCACAGATGCCTTATTTGCTTTGAGGATGTTGATGGAGAAGTATAGAGAAGGACAGAAGGAGCTGCATTGTGTATTTGTGGATTTAGAGAAAGCGTACGACAGGGTGCCGAGAGAGGAGTTGTGGTATTGTATGAGGAAGTCAGGTGTGTCAGAGAAGTATGTGAGGGTGGTGTAGGACATGTATGAGGACAGTGTGACAGCAGTAAAGTGTGCAGTAGGTACGACAGACTGGTTCAGGGTGAGGGTTGGACTGCATCAAGGATCGGCCCTGAGCCCTTTCCTGTTTGCAGTGGTGATGGACAGGTTGACGGACGAGGTCAGAGAGGAGTCTCCCTGGACTATGATGTTTGCAGATGATATTGTGATTTGTGGTGAGAGTAGAGAGCAGGTTGAGAAGAGCCTGGAGAGGTGGAGATATGTGCTGGAGAGAAGGGGAATGAAAGTCAGTAGGAGTAAGAGAGTACATGTGTGTGAATAAAAGGGAGGGCAGTGGAGTGATGCGGTTGCAGGGAGAAGAGGTGGAGAAGGTGGAGGAGTTCAGGTACCTGGAGTCAACAGTGCAAAGTAATGGAGAGTGTGTTAGGGAAGTAAAGAAAAGAGTGCAGGCAGGGTGGAGTGGGTGGAGAAGAGTGACAGGAGTGATTTGTGATAGAAGAGTATCTGCAAGAATGAAAGGGAAAGTTTATAGGACTGTGGTGAGACCTGCGATGTTGTATGGATTAGAGACAGTGGCATTGAGTAAAAGACAGGAGGTGGAGCTGGAGGTAGCAGAGCTGAAGATTTTACGGTTTTCGTTGGGAGTGACGAGGATGGACAAGATTAGAAATGAGTTCATTAGAGGGACAGCGCATGTAGGATGTTTTGGTGACAAGGTGAGGGAGGCGAGATTGAGATGGTTTGGACATGTGCAGAGAAGGGACATGAATTATATTGGTAGAAAAATGCTGAAGATGGAGCCACCAGGTAGGAGGAAAAGAGGAAGACCAAGGAGGAGGTTCATGGATGTGGTGAGGGAAGACATGCAGGTAGTTGGTGTGAAAGAGGCAGATGTAGAGGACAGGGTGGTATGGAGACGGATGATCCGCTGTGGCGACCCCTAATGGGAGCAGCCGAAAGAAGAAGAAGAAGGATGTGTACCACAAAAATATACCTCTTGCAAGACATACAATACTGAAAATTTTTATTATTTATAAAAATAATCCACTTTTGTCTTCTTTACCACTAGTCAAATATACACTTTGTGCATTAGGAAATAGAAAAGTTGGTAGGTTTTTTGAGCATGGATTAAAACCTGCCTCTGTGTTTCTGGAGATGTCAAGCTTGCTTCCGTTTGAGTGAGTTTTTTTTTTTTATCGCAAAGAAGCAGCGATATTAATTATTTTACTATTTTCTGGTTGCAAACCAAAATGTCTGGAAAGCTGTAACAGTGACTCAACAGGGTAGAAGAAACATCTCTCTCAGAATCAAAGAATTCTCTTCAAAGGAAATAGGATGCCTAATAGCTTTGCACAGTACTGTACATTTTCCATATATAATGTATGACTCTTTAGAATACTTTATTCTTCCCACAGAACCCAGTGGTGTAGGAAGCTCGAGTCAGAGCGCAGATTCAGCCACATCACAGTGCCCCTAATGCACAGAGATTTAAGGGCCTTGCTCAAGGGCCCCAAGAGTGGCAGCTTGGTGATACCAGGGCTTGAATCCTCAACCTTCTGATCAGTAACCCAAAGCTTTAGCTACTGAACCACCACTGCTCAATGAATCATATTTTCACCCTTTAATATGAAGAGACTTCATGTCTGTCTGTTTTTCCACAATAGTACATTTTTAAACCACAAACGGTGATTTAATTTAATTTATTTGTATTCATAGGGGTACTCCACGAGGAAGAAACCCTGAGAGAAACCAGACTCAAAAGCGAACCTGATTCTCATCTGGGTGGCACCAAATGTCCATTTATTACAGGTCCATCGTTGTTAAGGTGTACTGTTAAATAATAGGGGCTTTAATACAAAAACGTCCTGTAACCTGTGGTCCTGAGCCACTGGAGTAGACTGCTGAGTAGTTACAGTACAAATCCATCCTCAGTGGACTCTTTCCATACAATGTATAGAGGGTATTTTCCTTGCAAGACTCAAAATACATCTATTTATGTCATTTCCTGGGCCCCAGCGCTCTATGTTAAACCAAACCCCGTCCAAATACAGTCCTGCTTTGTTTATGCACAGACTCATGTTAACAGCCCCCCCCCCCCCCCCCCGCAAGCCTGAGTGTCTATAAACACAACAGAAAGTGCAATACAAAATGTTAATACGTTCAGGTTGTAGTAAGATAACAGAAATGTGTATTTATAATCATATACTCCTTTATTCTTTATTACTATAAAGGTAATATCCAGCGCGCGCACGCGCGCCCGCTACGTTACAATTCTTTCCAGGCACGCGCTTAGCTAACCGGCTAAAGAGTGATAACTAATTTACCCAAATGTGTTAAGAACTGGTAAAAAAAAATACACTCAAACGCAAGAAACGACTAACCTCGGTCATGTTTGTGCTTGTTTTCAATCTTCAACGCAGGAACTTTGCGCGGAAAAAAAAAGTCAAAGGAAATCCACACGGTACTCTGAGAAACACACCAGTCAGGAAGTGATTGCTTTCTACTTCCGGTGCGCGCTCGTCAATGTGCGTGCGCGCGCGTATGTGTGTCTTCGTCTTCGTCTTGCTCCACCTAGTGTTTCAATCTGGAAGTGCAAAGAAGAGGCAAAAATATATGTATATGTATAATAAAAAGGACACTGTTACCTAAAAGTATGTGCACCCCTGCACCCCCATGACAAACAATATGTATTTTATTAAATAACCAAATCTTTGCCACAAAGTTGTACACAGTCGTACAACAGTGTCGTACCCTTTACTTAACCTTAAAGGCCCAAAGGTGTTTCACAAAGTAAGAATAATGATTTGTTGATTATATAAAACACTGTGGTGTGTTCAGGTTGCAGTAGGACACCTGCAGTCAGACAGTTCTGGCTTTAACCCCATTGAATGTCTGGGAAAAATTGGCAAATTGGCAAAGTGTACAGTAAGGAATTAAATGTAATTTGTTACTATACTTAAGTAACTTTTTTCCATTATCTGTACTTTACTATAGTATTTTCTTTGTGAGGAGACTCTTACTTCAACTTCACTCCATTTTAAAGTCAAATCTCGTGCTGTTTACTCAACTACATTTATCAAAATCAGTCGTTCCTTTTTATTTATGAGTGGATATAAACTGCTCAAACACACAGCAATCCACCAATCAGGATCGAGCGCATGCTGTTTTAAACTTGTTCTGATTGCTGCTTGGTATCTGCTGATCACCAACATACAGTTCAGCATCAGTTCAACAAGAGCAGAACATTTAGAGAGGAATAAATGATGGAAGAAAACTCACCACAACACCCGTGGCCTTATTTGTGTGATTTTTCTGAAGTAGTTGAAAAGGATTGGTGCTCATAATTTTAAGAAATATCAATCAGTGTTTGACTCTTTAATATTCTTTTATTAATAGATTGTTGTGTTTAGAGTAACAGATGAGCGTTACAGCCATAACAAATCATAGTAATTTGGAATTCAAGTATATTTGAAGGCACATACGTTTGTACATTTACTCAAGTAAAAGTTTAAATAGACATTTTTACTTTTATTGGAGTCACATTTTACCTACTGTATCTATAATTTTACTCAACTACATGGTTTATGTACTTCGTCCAAAACACTGTGGCATGCTGACCCCAGACCTCATCAACCTACATCATCCCCTGTAGTGGAAAGTTTTCCCAGTAGAGTAGAAGTTATTATTAAAGCAAATGACTTCATATTGAATTTTATGTTCAACACACACACAGGAGTGTGTCTTGTCCCTCCTCTGCACATATTCAAACCATATAAAATGACAAGAACTATAATCTTAACTAATATAATTCATCTCTTTATTGTATATGTGCTGTTCAATATAATTTACTCTCAAGTCGACTTTCTTCAGAGTGCATATCATGCGACAGGAAAAGCTCAGAAACACCTACATCTTTAGCTTCATCAGGAAATGTAAATTTTATGAATAAATAATTTGAGAGGAAAATAGATCATCCCTTTTAAGGCAAGTTAATTATGGGAGGTTTGCATTTCACAGTGAGGTAACAACGTGCTGGATTTACTACATATATTTTAAAACAAGAAACTATCATCACTCGTGCACTCTATACTGAATATTGTGGGATTTGGGACGATTTTCCAGTCAGCTACATGGTCAAGAACAGGATGTTTTAGTTTGTCCGCTTTTAAATGATCAGATGCCTCCAAATCTATTTTCTAATAAATGTGTTAAAAAAATACAATGAGGACAAGCCGAGTACAAAACCTTTTTTTTTTTTATTTTTCATGGTCAAGTTTGCAAAACATCTAGAAAAATATACAACGAAAAGCTTAAATTTTGCACAAACAGAATCCTGTCGAGGAAAAAATGGAACAGAAATCAGAACAGAACATTCACATTTTTTCCTCCGTCATCAATAAAACCCCATTCTTATAATTCGTATTCGGCGTTTCCCTTATGCAGTGGGCGGAGTTCCGGGCTTGCTCGGTCAAGCGTCTGCGCAGTATCCAGAGTCGTTGGAGAGTTGAGAGTTGGAGCTGCGGTTCGAGGCCGAGTTGTTCCAGATGTCCAGGTTCATGTGGGGGCCAAACGGGTTAAAGCCGGAGAAGTGCTTAGAGGAATGTGGCTCTGGAGTGAAGGGAGACACCGGAGAGGTGGGCACTGAGCGTTCCGCATGAAAGTTTCTCTGATACGGCTCGCTCTGAGGAGTCCAAATTGAGCCGAACAGACTGGAAGAGATGGGTGATAGACTCCGAGTGCCTGAGAAATATGGCTGAGAAAAAAAAAAAAAAAGAGAGAGGTATAACTTCCTTCTTTCTGTTCTCTCTATTGAATTTGCCCCTAAAAGGGGGAGTGGTTTATGCAAATGAGCTGGAAATGGGTGCGAATGATATTACGATTGAGAGGGCGAGCTACAGGGCATGCACCATTTACAGGAGTAGAATATTCTGAAAGCTCACCTTGCTGCCCACGCAGCTGGTCATGTCCCAAGATGAAGTGGCCTCATGTGGTGTTTCCTTGCTCCACCCGGCCTGCGTTTGAGTTTCACGGCACGGAAAGCTGTTTTGGTAATTTCCATTCCCTTCGACAGACAAACGAAGTATTATGAAATATTATATACTGATTTAACAGAATTTTAAATGTATCAAAAAGAGAGAGAGATCGAGAGAGAGATTCACCTGGTAGCATGTAGTTATTTGGGGGGCAATAAGAAGAATACGGGTTGCTGCATTGACTGACTGTGTTATTCCACAGGAAACTTTGAGAAAGAGCAGAAAATAACATAAGATCAACACACACACACACACACACACACACACACACACACACACACACACACACACACACACACACACAAAACCTTCAATCATAACCCTATTCATATCCATCTATCCATTTATCAAACCAGTAATCTTACACACATGTATTTAATTACCCTTCCATCCATCTATCAATCCAACTACAATCCATCCATCCATCCATCCATGATCCAATCATGGACTCTACTCATCTACACATCAACCGAAGGCGTGTCCTTAATTTCATTTACGTATCAATTCATTCATACCATAAAGTGTGATAAATGAGTGTGTGATTTGTGCTGTGTTTGGGCCGTACCCAGTAAAGGGGTTGGAATTGGAGTTCTGATTGTAGGCGCTGCGTGGTTCCGGCATGTTGTACCTGAAACCATTGGTGAGAGGAACAGAAGGAGCAGACCATGTCTCCTCTGGCATGTATGCACCGCCCGTTTCTGGGGAAACAGCAACAGTTCAAAGTTTATAATCAGAATTTGCCATCACTTGTCATTTCGTTATCATGTACAACCATTTCCGTGCAACTGGCTCTCACCTGAGCTTCTGTCCAAACCTGCAGCTATGTCAGCGAAGCTTGGTGAGAGAGCAGGAGGTTCAGGGTTCACGTACAGATTGTTCATGCTGTAACACACACCACGTTAACGTTGTTAAAGGAAATTGTATGAAATGTAAAACATGTCATTAGAGAGTAATGTATGAGCAGGAGGTCCTGAACTCTCTGTACATTTTTAAAACAAGCACAAACTGTATAAATTGTGGCAATGTTTATTTTTTACCTTTGAGTTTTAAAGGTGCAGTGTGGTGGCGGGTAACTATCACGGTCAGAAGTGTACATGTTGTACTGTACTGGATCTCCTAAAATAAAAAAAAACACGTTACAATTTAGACACAGAACAGACACACACACACACACACACACACACACACACACACACACACACACACACACACACACACACACACACACACACACACACACACACACACACACACACACACACACACACACACACACACACACTCTCTAGCTGGTACACAATTCCAAAACACATAGATTTGTGTTTGGGATTCTAATGCACTCTCATATACAGATACACAGAAACAACTTTTTAATAAAGCAGCCAAAGGTACATCAAAGGTAGAGTGTGTGATAATTTCAAATTTTTTGTGTCTGTGTTTCTCACTCTGTCGTGCTCTGCTGGGGTCTTTCTCTCCTTCTACGCTGCTCCAGCTGCCCCATGATCCCCTGCTGGCCCTGACGCTACCCGACGAGCTGCCCGAATCCGAGCCTGACTCCCACTGAAGTCGTCGCTCCGGGGCCTTCCGCCGAGGCCTGGCCGAGCACACGCCTGAAGAGAAACACACACACAGTGTAATTTGCTGTACATAAGTACATAAAACACTTCCCAGAAAAAAAGAGGATACAAGTGTGTTAAAACAGGACATGCATTGTCTGAATTTCCATACCATTTTGTTTAAGAGGGCTGTCCACCGCTGCGACCGCTTTGGGGATCTCCAGCTTCACGCTGGCCGAGTGGTTACGGGTTCGAGCTGTGTTACGAGGTTCTCTGTACTCGGGTTCCCTCTCGATCGCCGTCATCATCATAGTGCTGCTATCCGGAAGCCTGCAGGTCCATCAGTGACATGAATGAATAGAAGACAGGGTTCGCAATATGCAATACAGAAAGGTTTATTTGTAGCTCTCTGAGGGTAAATCTCGGAACTGATAATTTAAGAACTCTAAGCGAACACTTTTAAAGTAAACACACTATATGTGGGATATTAATAAATAAAAATTGTGACTTAGATCCTAAAGTGTATAGGTCGACCGATACAAAAAAAAACATACATAACACTCCATGTAAAATAGTACTGGACTTTATAGCAAAAACAAAAACAAACCAAAAAAAGGACTGAATCATGAAAATGTGCCAAAAGAAATAAATATGAATATATGAATTAATAAATATTAGTATATAATTGATACATTTGAAATAACTCATGTAATATAGCGCTCTCTGTGCAGAGTGCAGTGTCGTGTAAAAACAAACAGCATGCGGTGTCAATAATTCGCCTGTAGAGGCCGCTCTCATAATGACAGCGAACCGGAAGCCAGGAAAAACTATCTAGATTTTTGCAGATAGCCGATAGTTGCGGCAGGCAACTTTCGGTGCTGATTAATCGGTTGACCTCTACTACGGTGTGGCAAAAAGGTTTTAACGAAATGAAATGAACATTAAGAGACCATGATGACCTCCAAGATGGCAGCCTATTTTTAGTTTGTATCATTGAAGCTTGTGTGTTAGCTAACAAAATGTGTTATCAATTTTTAGCGTGCAAAAAAAAAGAGAATTCAACACTCTTCTTGTTTTATTTGATTTTTTTTTTTCTTGCTTGGAGTCTGCTTAGTCAGGACAGAGTCATGTGCGTGGATCTGCTCACCCCGGGCCGGTTTCCACAGGCTTCCTGCGATTCTTTCCTGAGCTTTTCTTCGTTTTGGTGTTGGAGGTGGACACTGTGAGCTCAGACTCCTCCACTCTCTTCTTCTGAGAGACCTCGCAGTCTCTCAGCTAGACACGAGAAAATCAAGAGAACAGGCTTTAGCTTTAGCTTTTCTTGAATTAGCACATTAGATATAGATCTAACTGCATACCTGAGTGTCCAGGTTTTCCCTTTTTTCCTCATCCCTCCTTCGGCTGCACCTGCTCTCCACCTGTCCATCCGCATGAGCCTGAGGCATGTGATTGGCTGTGATGCTTTCAGGGAATCCAGGAAGCGTTTCCATGGGAAACATATCTCCTGGCATCGTTTTCTCCTCCCGGATCTGTTCTTTCTGTTCCACGTGGAGCACAGTGTCGATTAAAGCGTCGTCATTATTGTTGTCATTACAGACCTCAGGGTCAGGGTCGGTTTCGTATGTCTGTTCCTCTCTCTCTTCATCCATTGGAGGATTAGAATTAGCATTAACAGTGCTAGAGTTGGCTGCACAGTTGCTTTTGTATCTGTAAAGGAACGAAACTCGTGTTTGTTTTTTCTGAGGCTGGGAGAAGCCTCCTGAGCTCTTCCTGGAGGAGGTTTGGGACCGAGCTGTCCCATTGGCTAAAGCCGTAGAACCCCGCCCCTTCCCTTTATCCGAGGTGTGGCTTGTGTCAGAGTAGCTTTTGCAGCTGGCTTTGCCTTTACTGAAGGAGAAAATAAACAAGATGTCAAAGATGCATAAATACTTTAAAGAACACAAAAACAAAATATTATTTAAAAAAATTTACATTTTAAAATGTTTGTTTTAATCACTATGACGTTTCATAAATGGGCAGTGAGAAGCAGGTAAAAGTACTTAAACATTAAAATAAACATCCAGAACAAAAAGAGTTTTTATATCTAAAACGTCGTACTACACAATTTAAGAAAACTTTAAGTAAAATTTATGCAACTTTATGCAATTCAATACCTGGTTAAGACCATTAAGAATGAAATTTACGACCAATATAACGACATAAAGAACACACACACAAACACACACAAGCACACACACACACACACACACACATATATATATATATAAATACATTGTAAGCAACTGATTTTAACCAAGTCCTAAATGTATTTTTTTCAAGCCAAGTATCGCTAAACATGCACTTCCCCATAGCTGAAAAATAAAATCTGGTTTACGTCTGTGGTACAATCCAAGAGAGATTCGCACCAGTAACAAAAAGCTGATTGGCTGTTGCATGTTGGTCTTATTTGTAGTCAAAATACAGTAAATTATATTTGGACTTTGAAAAGAAAGAACTACAACACCACGAAAACTAACAAAAAAAAACATTCTAAAGTGCTGCATGAGCATTTCAATGAGCATAAGAGGTAGCGTTACATGGACCCCGGAAAAATTAAGACCCGTTTTAAATTATTTATGGTGACTATAAGACTGTTTAAAGCCTAAAATTTTGATTGATAAATTATGGACTTTTTATTATTTAATATTTTATTTATTTAAATATATATATTTAAAAAATTTTTTATAAGAAATGAACTCACACACACACACACACACACACACACATACACACACACACACAATGTGACTGATCTGTACAACCCGGACTCAACACACACTCGTATTTACTTCGCACACCCATGACTTCAGTACCACTCACACTACATTACATCATTACCATAAACTGTTTACATGCCATTTTTGCACATCTTTTCTGAGTTGCTGCTATTTGCTCTTTTGCACAATATTTTGTTTACATTCTTGCTACTGTTCACTGTAACACGTTACAACACGTTTACTGGCAGAGCTATTTTGTGTTCTGTGTATTGTCTTGCACTGTCCTGTATTGTCTTTCACTGTTTGCACCAGGTTGCACACATGCACTTTATGTGGCGAGGACACTCGCTAGTCCTTGGCCCTGTGTTTTTCTGTTTCTGTGATTGTTGTTTTATGTAGCATAAGGGTTCTGGAGGAACATTGTTTCATTTCACTGTGTACTGCGTCAGCTATATATAGTTGAAATACAATAAAAGCTTCTTGACTTGACTTTTTTTAAGACCCTGAAGAAATGCTGATTAAGCTGATGTAGCTGTGTGTGTTATGTAGATGTGTGTTAGGAAGAAATGACTATATTTTACAGAGTATAATACAATATTTCCCTATGGGAACACATCTTGCACATGTTAAAATTGTGTGTGTGTGTGTGTGTGTGTGTGTGCACTTTAGCACAGTGTCGAGTGTTTACCTGGTGTTATTGGGAGCATTATGGCTGCTGTTGTCACGGGGGTTTGAGTTATGATTGCTGCGTGGAGTTGGAGTGGAAAACTCTCTCAGGATGAACTGAGCCTGGTGGAAGGCCATGAGACACACTCCAGCCAGCGAGAAACTGCTCACACAACAAACAAAGCAGCAGAGAAACATGTTATTACACACACTTTAGCTTTAAAACAGTGCTAGAATTGTGCGTAGGAGTGTTTGTGTGTGTCTAACCAGGTGAATATGAGCGTAACAACCCAGAAGGACTCCTCCCAGCTGGGCCCGGGGACGACCTGAGCGCAGAGCGGGAGCATGTGATGTGGCAGGGTGACGTTCAGGGTGAAGGGGAAGGAAGAGCCACGCTCTGTTATTAACGTCAAATCTCTAATCACCCACGACGACGTGAAGTCTGGCGTGAACCTGGAACAAGCAGCAAAGATGAAGCAATGAGGAAAATAATAAAATGGTTTTTTTTTTTTTTTTTTTTTTTACATATTCTGTAGTACAGACCTGGATGTGAGTTCATAGTAAAGATCTTACAGCGACGCCTGTTAATTTGTAATAGGTGCACTAAATACAATTACATGGCTTTTATTTTAAAGGCCACTATTGTTTTTATTATCAACTCATCGGTGCGCTTATGCCGTCAGCCAATGTGTTGGACAACTTCCAAGATATTAGCTCTTAGCCCTTATATATGTCAACTAACATTAAAAAAAAGAAAAATTTAATGCAAAATGTAGAGATTTCCAGATCCAAATCCAGATACAGAGCCTCTCTCAGTGATCATCATTTGTGTGCTGTACTTCACATATCCACCTCAGATATTCAACCTGACTTCAGTGCACAAAAATCACTGGGTGCGGTAATTTCTTTTTTGCATAAATGAATTTGATGTTGGTCTTTGAAAACTAGTTAATAAAGTTATGATGCTATTTTTAAAATGCTATAAAAAAATATTATATATATATATATATATATATATTTATTTATTTTTTATTTTTTATTATTATTATTTTTTTTTTTCTTAAGGTCCTTAAATAGTGCAATAATCCTAATATTTGGTTTCCTGTTCTTTATCAATGTGAGTTTTTGCTGCTATTTCACATTGAGTTATGAATGAGATTTTTGAACATTGCAAAAGTTGAAATTTTCTAAACTGTTTTTGTGATTATTCATATTATATATATATATATATATATATATATAAAATAATTCTATCTTACACATTTTCTCACTGTAATGTTTCATTTACTGTTTTTATAGTGGGATCTCATATATATTGGAACTTACTTAAGTATATTATAAACAATAAGTATATATTAAATATATTATATAGATTCCAGCTCTCTACAAACATTCCGATTTCTCATGTGGCCCTTTTGGAAAAATAATTGCCACAACTTCTGTCGTCTGTTTTCTTAAGTGAATAATTGAATAAATAGTTATTGATAGGAAGTAATCGTAGAATAGTGTGCCATAATATTTATATGATCATAAACTGTTATTTATCCGTATCCATAAAAGTACATTGATGAAAATCATTCAGATGGCTATGAAAAACTCTGTGTTCACAAACACTATGAAGGCATGTGTAAACCTACGCTATTGTAATCTCAGAGGAGGAGTTGTAGTCGATGCGGAAGGACCGACACTGCAGAACCTCGAAGCCAAAACCCTGGCACTTATAGCCGTTAATGTTCATGGACATAACGGTCAGAGGAAGCTCGCCTGCATTCTCCACTTTAAAACTCTTCTGGATGGCGAACAGTGGCTTGCTGAGGTGATTGCGCAAACCTGAGAGACACATGGATGTCAAAATGGCGGATTCAAACACACTGTATTGCAAGTGGAGTTTTTAAGCTGAGCGATTACTGTGTTACTCTTACCGTCTCTGCACTCCATCAGGGTGGACTGGGGAACGTTAAAGCGCAGCGACGCGCCGGGACCGGGGAGTTTCCCCCCAACGCGTAGGAGCTCCTTCGCTCCAAATCCTTTTATCAACACCAGGTCAAAGACCGTCAAGTTATTCCTGAGAAAACGAGAGGATAAATCGCATGTAAGCTGTCACAGAAGCTGCATCAGGTGTCTGGATTATGATTGGTAATTTTGCCATTACTATGCTGGAAATGGTGAAATAAATAAACACACACTTGGACATACCTGATGAGAAGCAGGGAGGTGACAGGTTTGTGTTCAGTGGGTGTATATGCTACTGACACACTCCTCGTCTCCCACGGCTGCAGGACGATCCGCCGCACGCTGCCGCTTCGGTGAATCTTCCGAGACTGGACACACAAACAGATTTTCTTTTTTGTCCAGATTTAATTCACTTGCCTGCTTTCCTGGATCAGTGGAAATTAGGGGTGTAACGGTACACGTATTCATTCTGAACCATTTCGGTACCGGAATTTCGTCAATCCTGGTTTTACATTTATCCAATCAGAGTTTTCTTGGAAACACAATAAGTGGTGGAGCACGAGTTTGTTTAGTCTGCAACCTCGCAATTTGGTTTTGTTCAGTGTAGTGATATCGAGTCTCTGCGTTTTATGGATGACTACAAGAAGGAATGATTTTATTAATGGCATTTAATATAAAACTTTTTTTTTTTTAAACTGTTGATGTTCACAAATGTTAAAAAAAAATTATATATATATATATATATATATATATATATATATATATATATATATAAAAACAATAAGCAATTTTATGTTTTGCATTTCTTCCCCTCAACTGTACCAAAATTAAACCAAACAGTGACTTAAAACCCGCTACACCCCTAGTAGACAATATGCTAAATTTGAGCTTGTACACTTCTTATTACTTCATGAACTGAATACATGACAAATATTTTAGTCATTTTTCAACAATAAAAAAAAAAAAACATTTACCTTCTGACCAGTAGGAAGCAGAGAGAACTCAGCTGTACTGATGTTCACTGAGAGAGGACTGATGTTAAACCTGGAAAGTATAAAAAAAAAACTTGATGGAAATGTTTCACAACAATCAACATATCAGAGCCTTTTCAGTGGAAAATTGACGACTTACCACTTGGTGAGAAGATCTAACGCCTCGAGGGGAGCTGGGTAGGAGGAAAGGGTTCGGATTTCCACAGAAACCACAGAACCGGTTGGGTTTTTCAGAGTCAAGTTTTTAATCTGAGGAAATAAACACTTTTAAATATCTGAATTATTTCACAGGGAAAACCAAAGTCTGATTTATATATATTTTGTGTGCATACTTTGCTCTCATTGACTGGTGTGGCTCCAAAATCTAGAGCACTAGCATGCTCTGAGGGAAGTCTGGGCCATCTACACACACCACAAAAAGAAAGGATGTTATAATTATATGCTGCAAAAATGTGGATTTTGTGTGTGTGTGTGTGTGTGTGTGTGTTAGGGATTGCAAGATTCAACGATTCACATTGCCATTAAAGTTTACGATGCAATGTTTTAAAAAACGTGTGAATTGGATACAAGTTAGCATTTGTAACATATTTGCATCGGTAAAGACCAATTTATATCATTATAAGTGACTGATTTCTCCTCGCTAAACTGTTTCTCGAGCGCGTTCTCTCATCACCACTGCTGCTACGTGAATACGACGTATCACAACACTATGCAGACCGAGGCAGAGAGAATACAGATTAACATAGCAGAGGTGGAGCTGCGTCTTCCTAGAGACAGAACAGGAAAAGAACATCTGGTTTTATTTTTAACTACAAGGGTGTGCTCATGAAAGGGTCAAGAAAATTGATGATTTGCTGTCTGTCTGGACCAAAGAAATAGCGAACTATCTGGACCACATTGAATTGCACAGCATCATATTTTTTCCACTGCATAATATTGCATTAAATCGCATGGTGTCGAATCGAAATCGAATCGTACTGCATCGTAATGGGGTAAACCGCATCGCATCGGTAGCTGCGTCATATGTATCTTTAGTGTATCGGCTATGCATCGAGATGAGAATCGAATCTGCCTTAGTTTTGGAGATGCACATCCCTACTAGACACATTTAAAGATGCTCTGTTGCATGCATAAAAATGGTTTTAGCTTATAATGTGTGTGTGTGTGTGTGTGTGTGTGTGTGTGTGTGTGTGTACACACTGTACCTGCAGGAAAGCTCTTTACTACGCTGCCAGCGGCTGCAGAGCGTCGCTGCCAAACCGCTGTCTGTCTTCCACAAGGAAGAAAAGGATTCTGGGAGAAGAGACTGCTGCCATTCAAAACGTCCTGTCGCAAACACACACAAAGAGCAACAAGAGGTTATTCTGTGAGCTAACCCAAACCCAAACCCAAACCCAAACCCACACACACACACACACACACACACACACACACAGCACTTTGTACTGATGTCCTGCTTTACTCACCGGTTCTGGACAGGCGAAGAGGACAGAGCTGCTCACACTCACCGCCGCCCTCAAACACCACCTCCCCTCTCTAAGCAGAGCAACAGCAAGATCACTACTACTGTACCGCTATTAATTATACTAATACACAAAGAGTTATAAACCCTCACCTTTGACCCTGTGGAGGACGCGTGCACACGCAGCTCTAGCGAAAAGCCCAAGCTGGTGGTAATGGTTACCACGGCAACTACGTTGACAGGCAATGTTTTGTTGAGGAGGTGGAGCTTCAGGAGCTTCCAGGACCCAGATGCCGCACCCACTGACTTGCTGACGTTTACTATCTGCACAGGAGTGAACAAAGACACAGGTTTTTTTATTACGTTAAACTTTAATACCGATTCTAGCTGAATCTTCATAGTAGGATTTAGGATTTCTTTTCGGCTTCTCCCGTTAGGGGTCGCCACAGCGGATCCTCCGCACGTTTGATTTGGCACATGTTTTACGCTGGATGCCCTTCCTAACGCAACCCTCCCCAATTTATCCGGGCTTGGGACCGGCACTAAGAGTGGCTGGGGATGGTTCCCTGACCGGGAATCGAACCCGGGTCGCAGCGGTGGGAGCGCTGCATCTTAACCACTAGACCACCAGGGGACCTTGAATCTTCATAGTAGGTGTATGTGAATTATTGAATATGTTGCGTTTACCTTAAAGAGCCGAGGCAATGGCTGGCTCAGGGAGACGTTAGTGATTGTGAAGCCCAGATGGAGTGGATTTGTGAGCCACAATTCCACCTGATCCACACTTTTCTGCTTCTGTATGAACTGAAACCAGCCAGTAGAATCATGGACACTACAGAGGGAGAGACAGACACATGGAGAAAGTGAGAGAATGATTGGAGCCTTGACATGTTAAAGGCAGAAGGATCAACTATAGTCAGAAAGATATCAAAATACATGACAGTAGCAGTAAAACCAACAGATATTTATACACAGAGCAACAATAAGAGACAGACGTGCAAAAAGCCACACTTACAGATACACAGGACTGTAAGATAGACAGAAAGTCAAAAAGACAAAGGCCATGTCTACACTAATGCTTTTTCATTTGAAAACAATATTCTTCTCTGTTTTTGGCCTACCCTCCTTGTTTTCAGTCAATTGAAATGAAGCTGCTTAAGAACGGATAAACGTAAAAATAAATTTAGTGTGGACAGCTTTCGAAAACAATCACACGACGGCGCCTTTTCTCAACATCGCCGCAAACGTTTCAAAAAGCTGAAAAGTAAATAAACGACAGGGGGAAATGACGCGGGTCGAAAAGTCTTACGTTTTGCTCACACGAAATCCGGGGCCCGTAAGCTTTTTCACACGTTTTCAGTCAGCGTAGGAAACGACTGAAAATAAAAAATAGTGTGGATGGAGAGTTTTTAAACGGAAACCGTTTGCAAATCGATCCAGATTAGTGTAGACATCGCCAAAGACAGAAAGACAGAGAAACTGACAGATGGAAAGAAACAAAAACAAAACAGATTAATAGACAGACATAAAGATAACCAGATTAACAGATTCTTACAGACAGACAGGATAATCGATATATACATATAATCAAACTGGCAGACAGACAGACAGACAGACAGACAGACGGTCTCACCTGTTTGTGTGCTGAAGCCATGGAAACATGTTCACACTGATGTTGCCCAACATCTGCACACTTATCTGACTCGTGCATTTTTTACTTTGAGACAACAAAGATCCTGGAAAGAAAAAAAAAATACACACAGGAGAGAAAAATAATTATGCAAGAAAACAAAAAACAAACAATACACAATAGCACTCGGTATATATATCAAGATTCCCCAATATTTTGTACACCACAAAGGTAGCATTTGACACTTTATTGATGTACAGGGCGACCAGTTCGAGATCAATTCTCAAAATTCCATCTCGTTCAATCACCACTTTTCCCAAATAAAGTCCAAATACTGTTCGACCATGACTGACTTATCATTTAAAAAGTCTGCTTGAGCAACTATGTTCAGACTATACAACCGTGGCTGAACTTCTTCATTGACCATAAATGTAATGAATTGTATTGTGCCAACATATATTGTATATATAAAGTATATATATAAAACTCTTCCATGAGGCAGTACTATACGGTGTTCCCATGACGAAGCATTGCATAAAATGTTTGATAATATAATGGGACTATTATATATAGAGAAGAACTCACGTCTGCAGGACAGAGTGGCCACCTGAGTGAGGTTACTGGCAGAAGCTTTTAGTGGCATGTGGCTGATATCTACAGAGATGTCTGTCCTTGGCAAAATCTCTATTTCCTGTAAAAAATAAAAGATATCCTTCTTGTTTATCGCTAGTTCATAATTTCCTTTAAAATAGTTCCCTGTTTTCGTTTTTTACATCAAGTTAACCAAACCTTACCGGATCAAATTAGATACAACGACCTTACGCTTGCACAGCGTTCACAATTGAATGTTTATCTTATTTGTGCACTTACCTTGACAAAGAGCTGTTTAACCCCTGAGTTCAGCATGTACACCCCTATTTTTGGATCTAGAAAAGGGGAAAATTCGCACCATTTACTCCAACATCCTGAATTCAAACACACAAATAACACCACAACATGCCACATGGGGGCAGCACTGGGCCACACAATTTCTGAGATAAGCAACTGGTCTATAAACCACCATTTGTTAAAGGATCTCTGTATGCAAAGGAATAGTAAAAACACACTACCAATTAAAAAACACTTCATATTAATACATCTAATCACAACTCATTCTGGGTGCGCTGTCCTACCGGAAGTTAGGTAGTGATAAAGTAATATATTAACCATTACAATGGCCAAGTTTTAAATTAAACAGAAATAAAAAGAGGAAGCGCTCTAGGGCATGTTGAATGTATGACATTGTGATGTTACGTACATGCGGCGCCCCCCGGTGGAGGCAAGACAAGCAGCACCATGATGTTCTCCAGCACGTAGGGTTTCATTTTATCCAGGTAAGCCGGCCTCTCGCCTCTCTCAGAGAGACTGATCTGGAGAGAGAAACGTCCTTCATCCTCTGCTCCAAAACACAAGCCCTGAGAAAAAGATGATAGACAGATAGACAGATAGATAGATAGATAGATAGATAGATAGATAGATAGATAGATAGATAGATAGATAGATAGATAGATAGATAGATAGATAGATAGATAGATAGATAGATAGATAGTCACATACACTGATCACGCATAACTTTATGACATTATAACATTATGAGCGGTGAAGTAAATAACACTGATTAGCTCTTCATCATCTATTAGTGGGTGGGATATTATTAGGCAGCAAGTAAACATTTTGTCCTCAACGTTGATGTGTTAGAGGCAGGAAAAATGGGCAAGGGTAAGAATTTGTGCTCCCAAACTGCAGCTCTTAGGTGCTCCAAGGAAGGAACAGTGGTGAGCGGGCGATAGGGTCATTAGGGGGGGCCAAGGCATATTGATGCATGTGGAGAGCGAAGGCTGCTCTGTGTATCCAACAGACAAACTCCTGTAGCTCATATTGCTAAAGAAGTTAATGCTCGACAGGTCGGAACTGTTTTGGCAGTAAAAGGACCAACGCAATATTAGGCAGGTGATCATAATGTTATGCCTAATCTGTGTATATATATGTATACACACATATAAGATGGGGGTCTGAATACTTTTCAAATGCACTGTGTGTGTGTGTGTGTGTGTGTGTGTGTGTGTGTGTGTGTGTGTGTGTGTGTGTGTGTGTGTGTGTGTGTGTGTATCTACAGTGAGGAAAATAAGTATTTAAACACCCTGCTATTTTGCAAGTTCTCCCATTTAGAAATCATGGAGGGGTCTGAAATTGTCATCGTAGGTGCATGTCCACTGTGAGAGACATAATCTAAAAAAAAAACATCCAGAAATCACAATGTATGATTTTTAAACTATTTATTTGTATTATACAGCTGCAAATAAGTATTTGAACACTTGTCTATCAGCTAGAATTCTGACCCTCAAAGACCTGTTAGTCTGCCTTTAAAATGTCCACCTCCACTACATTTATTATCCTAAATTAGATGCACCTGTTTGAGGTCGTTAGCTACATAAAGACACCTGTCCACCCCATACTGTCCAAAGACACTAAAGACAAAAATGTACACCTCCACAAGGCTGGAAAGGGCTACGGGGAAATTGCCAAACAGCTTGGTGAAAAAAGGTCCACTGTTGGAGCAATCATTAGAAAATGGAAGAAGCTAAACATGACTGTCAATCTCCCTCAGACTGGGGCTCCATGCAAGATCTCACCTCGTGGGGTCTCAATGATCCTAAGGAAGGTGAGAAATCAGCCCAGAACTACATGGGAGGTGCTGGTCAATGACCTGAAAAGAGCTGGGACCACCGTTTCCAAGGTTACTGTTGGTAATACACACACGTCATGGTTTGAAATCATGCATGGCACGGAAGGTTCCCCTGCTTAAACCAGCACATGTCCAGGCACGTCTTAAGTTTGCCAATGACCATTTGGATGATCCAGAGGAGTCATGGGAGAAAGTCATGTGGTCAGATGAGACCAAAATAGAACTTTTGGGTCATAATTCCACTAAATGTGTTTGGAGGAAGAAGAATGATGAGTACCATCCCAAGAACACCATCCCCACTGTGAAGCATGGGGGTGGTAGCATCATGCTTTGGGGGTGTTTTTCTGCACATGGGACAGGGCGACTGCACTGTATTAAGTAGAGGATGACCGGGGCCATGTATTGCGAGATTTTGGGGAACAATCTCCTTCCCTCAGTTAGAGCATTGAAGATGGGTCGAGGCTGGGTCTTCCAACATGACAATGACCCGAAGCACTCACCCAGGATAACCAAGGAGTGGCTCTGTAAGAAGCATATCAAGGTTCTGGCGTGGCCTAGCCAGTCTCCAGACCTAAACCCAATAGAGAATCTTTGGAGGGAGCTCAAACTCTGTGTTTCTCAGTGACAGGCCAGAAACCTGACTGATCTAGAGAAGATCTGTGTGGAGGAGTGGGCCAAAATCCCTCCTGCAGTGTGTGCAAACCTGGTGAAAAACTACAGGAAACGTTTGACCTCTGTAATTGCAAACAAAGGCTACTGTACCAAATATTAACATTGACTTTCTCAGGTGTTCAAATACTTATTTGCAGCTGTATCATACAAATAAATAGTTAAAAAATCATACATTGTGTTTTCTGAATTTTTTTTTTTTTAGATTATGTCTCTCACAGTGGACATGCACCTACAATGACAATTTCAGACCCCTCCATGATTTCTAAGTGGGAGAACTTGCAAAATAGCAGGGTGTTCAAATACTTATTTTCCTCACTGTATATATACACACACACACACACACACACACACACAGGAAAAGAAACTATGAGCGGATTTTATGCGCTAGTCTGAATAAAAGTCAGGTGTGCTAAACAAAATTATAAACATGATTTCTAAGTGGGAGAACTTGCAAAATAGCAGGGTGTTCAAATACTTATTTTCCTCACTGTATATATCTTTATTTTGACTTCGCCCCCTCACATTTCAGCATCCATTTACTATATATATATATATATATATATATATATATATATATATATATATATATATATATATATATATATATATATATACTATATAGGGGGGGGGGGGTCTGCCCCCTTGGGGCTTGGGGTCCCAAGTTCCAAGCTTCCACTCAGGCAAGTTTCACAAAAAACAACAAAAGAAAAGTATTAGGAGGAATTTAAAAACCCTATTTCTGCATCCAGCTTCTGCTAGTAGAGATTTTACTTTCTAAGAACATTTAATTTTAAGTACATTTAGTAAAAGTCTAAAAATAAAAAGCACAAATGGCAGTGGAGCTCTTGGCTTGCTACACTACTGACATAATAGGACACGAATTGCATGAACTGGCTATAACATGAGAATGTGTGGAACAGGGCAACGACCCAAACTGGCTGCTGACGCATTAACACCAAGCACAGACATTTATAACATATCTCTCCACTGCATCAGCAGACTGAGGTTAAGGTACTGTTAATGATTAACAGTTAGTGGTGACACACACACACACACACACACACACACACACACACACACACACACACACACACACACACACACACACACAGATACCCTTGCTATGCTTCATCATAAACACAGCAAAAAATACTATTGTTCACTAATACATACCAACCTCTACATCAAAGACCAAATCCACAGTCACATATCAATTTTCTATATTAATAAACATCTAAATTCTTTTGCAAACCAACATGCACCACAAAACACCATTATTTTCCAATGTTAAATTACCATGTTTACTATTATACTATTAAACATGAATCCCAACACTCTGCATCAAACATTAACACACTACCAAATACTAAGAGCCACTATCAAACACCCAAAACTCTCCATCAAACACCCAACAGCCACCATCAAACACCCAACAACCACTATCAAACACCCAACAGCCACCATCAAGCACCCAAAACTCTCCATCAAACACCCAACAGCCACCATCAAACACCCAACAACCACTATCAAACACCCAACAGCCACCATAAAACACCCAAAACTCTTCATCAAACACCCAACAGCAATCATCAAACACCCAACAGCCACCATAAAACACCCAAAACTCTCCATCAAACACCCAACAGCCACCATCAAACACCCAAAACTCTCCATCAAACACCCAACAGCCACCATCAAACACCCAAAACTCTCCATCAAACACCCAACAGCCACCATCAAACACCCAACAGCCACCATCAAACACCCAAAACTCTCCATCAAACACCCAACAGCCACCATCAAACACCCAACAGCCACCATCAAACACCCAAAACTCTCCATCAAACACCCAACAGCCACCATCAAACACCCAACAGCCACCATCAAACACCCAAAACTCTCCATCAAACACCCAACAGCCACCATCAAACACCCAAAACTCTACATCAAACACCCAACAGCCACCATCAAACACTGAACAGCCACCATCAAATACCCAAAACTCTCCATCAAACACCCAAAACTCTCCATAAAACACCAACAGTCACTATCAAACACCCAACACTGTCCAATTAACCACCCAACAATCTCCATCCAACACCCAAAACTCTCCATCAAAGACCCAATGCTCTCCATCAAACACTTAACTCTCTCCATCAAACACTCAACTCTCTCCATCAAACACTCAATGCGCTCCGTCAACCACCCAACGCTCTCCTACAAACACCAAACACTCTCCGTCAAACACCCAACGGTCTCTATCAAAGACCCAACGCTCTCCATCAACCACCCAACATGCTTCATTGGGTCTTTGACAGTGTTTTGTGCTCAATGTGAGGCAGAGACTAAACAAACGTGCGATCTGCCACTTAATATGTTCGTGAAGGAACTCCGAAAAGATTGCATTTGTACATGCGCACTGTACCGAAAAAGTACGATACGAATACATGTACCTTTCCTCCCCTAATTTCCATTAAACACCCAACACTGTCCATCAAGACTGGTGGATATGACAACTACAACGTAAGCTCAAATGTGTGTGTTTGAGGTGTGTGTGTGTGTGTGTGTGTGTGTGTGTGTGTGTGTGTGTGTGTGTGTGTGTGTGTGGTACCTGTGGGTGAGCATAGAGTGCTTTGGGAAGACTGCAGTCCAATAATAGTCCCAGGATGGTAATATTTAAAGCATTTTCCTGTTGGAAAAAATAAAATGTTATAAAATCATCAGTCTCAGGAGGTGACATGATTTTGGCAAAACACTGTGCACATTTAATTCCTTTAACATTCCCAAAAAAAAGAATATGAGACACAGTCCAAGCTTTTATGTCTTTCTGTAATCAAAACATAACCCTGAAATTTTGCTGTAAACCTTTAAGGGTTTTTTTTTTTTTTTTGTGTGAAGGGAAAAAATAATGTATGAAAAAATTTTGTATGAAAAAAATAATGTCATGCAGGGAAATTCCCCAGCATGCACCTTATCTTCACGAGCTGCTGGTGCGTGAAGATTATGGAGCTATGAGGTGCAGATTTAATACTTATACCGTTAAAAACAATTTGATTCTCAGCTGAATAAAGAGCATCAGGGTGCACAGAAACTAATGCACAGAAATTAATAAGTCTTACTGTTGAGATCAATTAATAGATGACATCAGAATGACATTTGTGTGACTGTATGTGTTAGTAAAAGGTGCATAATTGTACGGACATCTTGGGAAAATGTAACGCTACAGCATTCATTTATATAAACTAGGAGATCCAAAGTGCTCCTAAATGTGTTTAAACTCTAAATTGGTTATCACGTGTAACTTATCGACGTATAGTCTAATTATATTATTCGTAATAATAAACGAATTAACATTCGTAACTCGATTAATCTGAAGGGTAAATATTTTTATATTAGAATTTTTATTTTAAATAAATTTTAATAGCGTTTTAAAAATGTACATTCGCTACACTGTTTTGCACGTTGTTTCATTAAAGCGCAGTTTTTGAACATCGCCTTCTTCGTTGTTTACAACATGCTAAAGGAGGCTAACAAACAAATACTAGCATGCAAAACAGGCAGATAAAAAGCCACAACAACAGCTCAGTGTGTGTGTGTGTGTGTGTGTGTGTGTGTGTGTGTGTGTGTGTGTGTGTAGTCAGATATCTGGTTCAAGCAGAGAGAGGCGGTAACTGACATTTTGAAGCTGCATCGGGCTTCCTGTTGTGCCGGGAAACGTGCAGTGTTGCATCACATCAACGTTTTCAAAAATGTAACAAAACCAAAAATTGTGTGTGGTGGTGGTGTGTGTGTGTGTGTGTGTGTGTGTGTGTGTGTGTGTGTGTGTGTGTGTGTGTGTGTGTGTGTGTGTGGGGCTGTTGCTGACTATGAGGCAGCAGATGTGCAAAAACCCTACCTGAGTTTGTGTGAGTTTAATGCTTTGTATACGTGGAAATATGAGAAGGCCGTCTTTTCTCGGCACGTCCTTTACAGAGCCGGCGTTTATACCGACGCCAAAAACCTGACGTGCAAACACACACACACACACACACACACACACACACACACACACAACACACACACACACACACACACACACAAAGAAAGAGAGAAAGAGAATCTGTTACAGAAATATCTCTACTACATGTTCAAATACTACAGAATCCTCTAAAATAAACCTACATGAAGACCTGATTTCATCTGAAAATAACATCTTTAACAGGAAAGGTGTGGATCACGATTTGTCACGCAAACCTTATATTTATGTTCAAGTTGATCTTAACAATAATCAATAACCTAAGAATCGTGGCGCACCGAGAGTGAACGACAAACAATTCTGATTTTGGGATTTGACTGATTATTTATAGTATTGTAACACAAACAAACCTAAAAACTGTAAAAATTGATAAAAACTTCTACAATAGGACTTCAGTTGCCATGAACAGTTTTGCTGGTAACTTCCACAATAGTGGAGATGTAATGAATGGACATTTTGGTGCCACCCAGATGAAAATGAGTTCCCGTCTCAGTTTGGTTCCTCTCAAGGTTTCCCTCTCATGCCATCTCAGGAGTTTGTTCTTGCCACAGTCGTCTCTGGCTCACTCATAAGGGGTAACCAACAAGGACTAATTTATGACACTAAAACGTATATTTAGTAATCTGTTTATTTCAGTAAAGCTGCTTTGGGACAATGTCGGTCTACATGTCCAACTATTTAACTGTTAGCTACCTAAAAAAAAGCAATAGTAATTTTTTGGCAAAACATTTCAACTTACATGGCAACCATTTACTAGTATGTGTTTTATCAATAATGTTTTAAAGTATTTGTATAAAATATGTTTAAAACGCTTGACTAGCAACGTAGCTGGTTAGCTAACTCGAAAATTAGCTCGATATCAACGTAGGTCAAAACGGTATACGCGTATCATTCGTGTATATTTTATACAACCACCCTCAAACTCTGCACATTTTCATTTTCCGCTGCTGTATTGTTTTTTTTTGTTATTAATTTTCCTAAGCCACTCAAGAAAAGTTCTGCCTTTTCGGACAAGAACATGAAAAAAATTTCTAATAACAACCAAAACTGTTTTGACCGACATTTGGTAAGCTAGCTACTAAAAGTACGAAGCGTTTCCAGGTACTGCATGACCATCTTTGAATAATTTGCATATCCGTTTACAATACGTTACAATCCAAACTGCATTATCAGATAATAGAAATCAGGCAGTCTGCTTTCTCAGATTTGTACATTATTCAAGAGACCCATTTGTGTTTCCTAATCAATGTTTTAGATTGGATTCCCGAGCTCACCTGGTAAGTTACCACCCCGTGGGTCGATGTGTTTATAAATAACGAACTTGCTACATTGCCCTCCTCTCTTGGGAGGAAAATGAGTTTAAAAGATGTCTTCCCTCTGGGTGGGATCACCTGGGACACAAAAGAGAGAAAAAAAATAATGAAATTAATTGTTTAGGGGAAAAAATCTGCAGTATTCTCCAGATTATCTGACTGATAATCCAATACATTTTTGGATTAACCCAACTGTCTTTTTCTGTTTCAATGATATCTGAAAATGAGTTTCTGGTAAGGATGAATTAAGGATTGCATATAAAAAAAAAAAAAAAAAAAAAAAAAAAAAAAAAAAAACAATGCTACAGAAAATCTAGAAGGGGAAAACTAAATAGCAAGCATGGCATCCTGCATCCAAATTGGTGAGGGTTTACTCAGTTCCGCTCTGAGGTTCCAGTCTGGTGCGTCTGCCACAAAGCCACTGGTTTAGCTGCTAATATAAAAAGCATGCTGTGATCATTTATTTAGGCTCGATAACTAATATTTGATTATAATTAGAAAACATTTTAGTAGCATTATACTTTTTAATTATACTTATCATAGCAGACAAATGAGAAAAATGAACAGCAGCACGAGAACTCACTCGAGTTTCAGATCATTTTTTAATGGACAACGCCTGATCATAAGCCCCGCCTCCAACTGAATTTTAATTAGAGGACTGTTTATACAGCCAGGCTTGTTTTGACTGGCTACTGAAAGAGTGTCTTTACTTCATTAACTGATCAGATTCCAATCTGAAATTTAACTTTAAAATAGCTGATGGGATTAATAATATAAAGTTTGAGGGGCTAAATGTTCATTATAGAGGCTAGAAAAATTTAAAAAATCAGGTTTGAAGGAGAGAGAGAGTAAAAAAAAAAAAACAAGAGAAAGAAAAGAACAAGATGGACGGACAAACGGACAGACAGACGAACAGACAGAGTGCATCTGGAAAGTATTCACAGCGTTTCACTTTTTTCACATTTTATGTTACAGCCTCATTCCGAAATGAAATAAATTCATTATTTTCCTTAAAATTCTACAAACAAAACCCCATAATGACAACGTAAAAGACGTTTGTTAAAAACCTTTACAAATCTATTAAAAATAAAAAATGGTAAAAAAATAAAAAATAAATAATAAATAAAAAAATTCACATGTACATAAGTATTAACAGCCTTTTGTAATGACTCTCAAAATTGAGCTCAGGTGCATCCGGTTTCCACTGATCATCCT
This sequence comes from Silurus aristotelis, assembly GCF_946808225.1. Taxonomy (NCBI): domain Eukaryota; kingdom Metazoa; phylum Chordata; class Actinopteri; order Siluriformes; family Siluridae; genus Silurus; species Silurus aristotelis. The sequence continues at coordinate 7,661,612 of NC_139600.1, read as the reverse complement.
TAAGATGTTTGATTGGAGTCCACTCTGGTAAATTCAGTTGATTGGACCTGATATGTAAAGGCACACACGTCACATGTCTATATGAGGTCCCACAGTTAACAGTGCATGTTAGAGCACAAACCAAGCCACGAAGTCCTAGGAATTGTCTGTAGACCTCAGAGACAGGATTGTATCGATGCACAAAAAATGCATTTTCTGCATCATGCTGTGGGGATGTTTTTCAGCAGCAGGAACTGGGAGAATAGTCAGGATCGAGGAAAGATGAACGCAGCAATGTACAGAGACAACGATGAAAACCTGCTCCAGCTTCAGACTGGGGCGACGGTTCATCTTCCAACAGGACAACGACCCTCAGCACACAGCTGAGATAACAAAGGAGTGACTCTGGGACGACTCTGTGAATGTCCTTGAGTGACCCAACCCATAGCCCAGACTTGAACCTGATTGAACACCTCTGGAGAGATCTGAAAATAGCTACACACCGATGCTCCCCACCCAACCTGAAGGAGCTTGAGAGGTTCTACAGAGAAAAATGGGAGAAACTGCCCAAAAATGGGTGCGGCAAGATTCTAGCATCAAACTCAAAAAGACTTGAGGCTGTAATTGATGCCAAATATGCTTCAACAAAAAGTATTGAGCAAAGACTGTGAATACTTCTGTATTTTTTTCAAACACACTTCTTTCACGTTGTCATAATGGGGTTTTGTTTGTAGAATTGTGAGGAAAATAATTAATTTAATTCATTTCGGAATGAGGCTGTAACATAATGTGTAAATGCACGATCGATTGATCGATAGATAGATAGAAGCACATCCACTCACCCGTCTGTGGAAGGCAGGCATATGAAAATGTGAGCTGGACGTGAGGACGGACTGCAGCGTAACCGGCAGGTCCGAACTCGGGTTATGAATATAAATGGTTTCAGCTCGCGGGACACCTACAGGCCTACACACAAACACACACAAAGTTAGACTTTCATTAATTTATTAACTAAACAGACACTAACAATTACAAATAAGACAATAAGTTCCAATCGGCCCTGAAGGTGGTGCAATGCAGGTTCACTAACGAAGCTATTAAGACAACAAAGCTTTGTTCATTCCTGCATTCAAATTTAAGATCGACCTAAAAAAACAACACTGTTAGAATTATTATTTATTTATTATAAGTTACCAGACACTGAATGGCTTCTCACAATCTTGCAAACAAAAGCACAAACACAAACATGGGAAACGACAACACCCAAGGTAGACTGAACACTTTTTTTTAAGCTATACGAATTTCACCCTTCGGTAATTACTGTGGAGTGACTGTCTGCTTGCAAGCATATGCAAAAGCTGTGTGTGTGTGTGTGTGTGTGTGTGTGTGTGTGTGTGTGTGTGTGTGTGTGTGGGGTCAAAAAGCGGCATCAGAGATGTGTGAGAAGACTGTATGGTTGTGCGGTAGCTAGCGAAACCTTTAGCCTTAGTCACTGGCTAGGTTTTTGACATTTATAATGTCTGGTTGCCTAGCAACAGTTTTCTCTGTGTAATTAAAAAAATAAAAAAATTAATAAAAACAGGAATACACAAGCTCACCATTGTTGCAACATCATTCGCGTGTGTGTGTGTGTGTGTGTGTGTGTGTGTGTGTGTGTGTGTGTGAGCACGCGCGCACACGTGTATGGGTTGTAAACAGGTAGAAGCACATGGTTGCTGGAACATAAGGAATGATGAAATTGAGCAAGGGGACTGTCATAAGGTTTTATTTGTTTTCTCTCTCTCTCTCTCTCTCTCACTCTCACTCTCTCCCAGCTGAAGGAAATACCAAACTAAAGACTGCTCAATTCCGACTTCATTAGCACCAGAGACTGCTCTCTCTAACTCTGTTCAATTGTGTGTGTGTGTGTGAGTGTGTGCGTGCGTGTGTGTGTGTGTGTGTGTGTGTGTGTGTGTGAGTGTGTGTGTGAGTGTGTGTGTGAGTGTGTGTGTGAGTGTGTGTGTATCTGAGTGTGATACAATATACGATTCTCTGCTGGTGTGATCAAAAGTCCAAATATAATCCAGATTCACAATTGAACAAATCATGATGATGAAAAAAAGAAAAAAAAAAAAAAACAGCAAACACCGCATGGTAGCTGGTAGCATGCAGGCTGTGTTCCAAATCCAAAATATTTCTGCTCTATTCTGGTCCTGTCGAAGCTCAAAGGGGAACTCATGAACCTCACTTAGCTGTGGGAAAATATTCTTTGTGCTTTTGGCGAAAATCTATTAAAATGGCCAGCATTTGTTTATTATAAAAACAGAAAATACATCGGTGGATTACAGCATGTGGAAATGGTTATTATCCATGATGCTGAGTCTGGAACATGCTTTTATACCAAATACATGGGAAAAAAAAAAATAGGTACTGTTTATGAGGAAACCATGTTTATCATTGTCAAAAATCATAGGAAACTTAAGTAGTGATAAGAAAACAAAAATACTTGTATAACCCATGGCCGTAAGACTTCTGTAATAAACAGATATAGTGAATAAAACCTCTAAACATTTAGATTCACACAATTTAGATTCACAGAAGTGGATCACACATCGCATCACTCTATTTGGGGAACCATAAACCGCACCATAAACACTTCTCCCTGTGAGCAGTCCACCATGGACGTGTCTCAAACTAAACACGATCACACAGATCGCATAAACACTGTCATAAGGTCATGGTGGATGTGTCCCAAACCACACACACTCCGTCCCACATGTCGTCATTTCTTGGATGCTAACTAAGCAGTGCATTGTGGGTTTGGGGAATTTGAAAACTATTTCACTGCAGATTATCAAATGCAGAGCAAACCATGTAGTGGACAGGGTGTGGCAAGTGTCTGTACTGTACAATGTGCATCTGAAAATAAAGCATGTGTGGGTGTGTGTGTGTGTGTGTGTGTGTGTGTGTGTGTGTGTGTGTGAGAGAGAGAGAACTTGTTTAAATTTAGAATGACACTATAAAAACACCAGTCACTTACTGAGTGCCAAAGTCCAGCGTGGACGGTTGAAAGTGGACAGGTCTCCCAGTGTCCCGTACGTAAAACGAGGAACTGGAAGCAAAAAAGGAAAAAAAATTTAATAAAATACAGATTTTAATAGCAATACCACAACGGAAGACACCTACGCTCTAGTTGCCTAGTAACCCTACATTCGTTCATATTCATGCAACTCATTCCAAAAGTACTCAAAACCTTTGCTGACAGGATCCATTTTATATATATATATATATATATATATATATATATATATATATATATATATATATATATATATATATATATATATATATATATATATATATATATATATACACACACAGGTATACCCAGAGTTATGACCGAGATGCGTTCCGAAGACCCCATCGAAACTTGAAGTCGAAACACATGGCCTAGCCTACCCAGGAGTCTTAAAGATTGATTGGTATACTGTATTGTTAATAATTTAACAAATTACAACACATCATTTAGCAAAACAAAACTTTAAACTACACCGTAAGCTGCTACATTTGCCTGCAACGCTGAATGTAAAATGTACAATTTGGTCATATTGCCATCATAACTTCGAAAAATCGTTAAGTTGAACCACCGTAAATCGTGGACCATCTGTAGTCTACTAATCTGTATTTCTTCTAATAGAATGCATAAGGTCTTTTAGTAGAAATGAGTAGGGGTCTTTCGGTGCTTGGCCCCCTAAACGAAACAACATTTAATAAAGTTTGCGATTTTCAGCATTGACGATATTTAAAAATTAATAGTTTACATGACAATACATTTACAGCATTCGGCAAACACTCTTAGCCTTATACGACTGAGTAGTTGCGGATTAGGGGCCTTTCTCAAGGGCCCAGCGGTGATAGCTTTTTGGTGCTGGGATTTAAACTCGCAATCTTTTGATCGGAAGTTCAAAATGTTAACCCGCTGAGCCACCACTTCCCAGTAAGAAAACAGACCGACAATAAGAAATCAGACCGCCTTGCTATGCATCATGAAGCTCTAGGGGTTTCTGGACCTTGATTTGAGAATCGCTGACTTCGTGGCTAGCGCACAACACAATACTTAAAGTTTCACTGGGTTAGACGTTAAAATTATATATTTTTTTTATCCTCGTCAAGCATACGTTTTACATGAGCATATCACGTTTTAAAATTTTGTATTAGTAATTGTACAATTCATGGCTTGAACACAAAAATTATTTTGATTGGCTAAAAAAACATTGTGATACCTTTTATTTTCATCCAGCAGGCTTATTGCTTATCAATAATGATACGCCAGTGTAATGAAGAATACATTTACTACATTTAAATATGCAAATATATGACAATAACATATGGTTACAGACTGAGTAATTGGTCGCATAGCCTTGCTGTAGACGTAATCACGTGTGCATAGCCTTCTTTAAAAATGATTAATGCCTACATAAGCAGAAAGTTAAAGCAACCTAGGTGACAGCCAGAGGCAGCAACAGCACACTGTGTGCTTTATTAGAGCTGCTGAAATTACGCCTTGTATCTGCATGCCAATCGTCCTGCCCTGTTATGCAACTCTGTTTATCGGGTGCCGCTTTTGGCTCCACCCCAAAAAGCCAGTTTTTGACACTTATCAGTGCACGAGTACAATCCAAAACCACAGCAGGCCAATACAACAGCCCCGTCTCTCAAACACACTACGACCAATGACGAGAGACAGGAAGCTGTCGATTTATTTATTCATGAGCCTATTTTCTTCCATTTTGTTTTGCTAAATATTTCTACGCTGCATTTCATCTATATAACTGATTTCCCTACCACAGCAGCACTGTAACCAATGACATTACAAAACAACCACATTGCAGAACCTTGCACTAATACAACCAATAACAATTGTACACTTTTCCATTCCTTGCATTTTTTATTCATTTGTTTATGCAAACGTTACAAAATTTAAAAAATAACATGTTCTGGTGATCTGATGCCACCCAGGGTAGCAAATAGGGTTACCACTAGCACTGTACAGCAGCAGACATCAAAGTGAAACAGGAAGTCAACAGATAAGAGGAAGTGAGAGGTGTGGCACATTGAGCTTATTTAAATACTTTATTATACGGCTGAAACAATTCCTTAAGTAACTCGAGTAAATCGAATACAAAAATGCTAATTATTTGTCCATTTAGTCCATTTAAATGCACACGGAGCACTATTACTGATGTACCACCCACTAAACTCTGAAGCTCACCGTGTTTTCCCACGGACTCTGGAAAGCTCCAGAGAGGGAACACAGAAGACAGTGCAGAATAAAAAATGGAGGAATGGAGAAAAAACAGCGAGGGGTGAGGAGAAGATTCAGGCCAAAGAAAACGCTAGAAAGCTTCCAAAGTTTGGAATCATTTCAAACATCATGGAAAAAACGTACATTGCGGTTACAGTTTTTGAAGCAATTTGAAATAGATTTTTTTATTTATATATGTTTGCATTTTGATGTAATACGGCAATTGATTGCACTAAATTGGTTTAGTTTTCACAGATATTCTTGTATGCAATTTCAGCAAATAAAATCTAATAAACATTTTCTAAAAAGGAAACAAATTGCTTGTTAATTTTAAGAGACCCGTCTTATTTTCTCTTGTATATTTACTATTGCTCTTTATTAAAGCAAAAGGTACTTTTTATCCGATTAATCGATGGAATAATCAGTAGAAATCTCGATTACTAAAATAATCGATAGCCGCAGCCCTACTTTATTATCAGCATAACATTAATGGAAGAAAGATAAGCTTTTGCAAAGGTCTCTCATCTTACACACACACACACACACACACACACACACACACACACACACACACACACTAATTACAAAGATTTTACAACACAGGTTATGTCAGAGAACAAGTGTGCATAACTATACCATATGATTAGGTGAAATTGTGGACTCGAGTAGAATGCGAGTATAGAATACGTTTAGTATAGAGAAGAAATTATATATATATATATATATATATATATATATATATATATATATATATATATAGTTATGGAATATTTAGTATGCTACTATTCATACTATTAGTTATGTAATGTACAGTTTTAGATCATTTAATGAGTGATAATTCATACACACTTTGAGTATGTGTGTGTGTGTATATGTGGGTTCGAATACATGTGTCAGGCAGAGCATGAACATGTGTCATAGGACAAAATGCAAATCAGAAGACGAGTAAAACCTCAATTTACAATTCCTCTGTAAATTCTATTTTATGTCTGATGCAAAAGAAACACACCCACACACACACACCATGACAAATGTACACACACACAGTACTGAACCCAAAGTATGATTGTACACACTACACAGTATATGTGTGTCAAATCCTTTACTATGAAACAACCTGTAAAACTTTCAGGCCAAAAGTTTGTGTGTGTGTGTGTGTGTGTGTGTGTGTGTGTGTGTATATATATATATGTGTGTGTGTGTGTGTGTGTGTGTGTGTGTATATATATGTGTGTGTGTGTGTGTGTGTGTGTGTGTGTGTGTGTGTGTGTGTGTGTGTGTGTGTGTGTGTGTGTGTGTGTGTGTGTGTGTGAGTGATGGTGGAAAACGATCAGGCCTGGTTGACAGACGGCTCACGCAGCTGCTACCTTGCTGCTGATTACACTGCCAACAGTCAGATATGTGTTTTCCTGTCTTCAAAACACAACAGTAGTCTTTTTTTTTTTTTTTTTTTAGATTTCTCAGTGCATTTACATTCTTTTGGTACAGCAACTCCAACAAACACTCGCAACAGGACACAGTGATAGATTAAAACAAAAAAAAGACGTTAACACATTACGCTTTAAATCATAAACCTTCAGCTACTTTTCACATTAAAAGATTCCTCAACACAGACCGCAGACAGATTGATGATCTCCAATAAAACATGCACTACTGGACTAATTAATACTCAGAAGCTATGACATATGCTAGTATAACTTTTTAAGAGTATTGATTTTGTTAGAATGCTGATCTGGATAATTTAGTAGTGTTTAGTCCTTTTACATTATGTAGTACTCAAATACACTCAAAAGGTACTCAAATACATCCTTTTACAGTATGTAGTACTCAAATACACCCCTTTACACTATGTAGTACTCAAATACACCCTTTTACACTATGTAGTACTCAAATACACCCTTTTACACTATGTAGTACTCAAATACACCCTTTTACACTATGTAGTACTCAAATACACCCTTTTACACTATGTAGTACTCAAATACACCCTTCTACAGTATGTAGTACTCAAATACACCCTTCTACAGTATGTAGTACTCAAATACACCCTTTTACAGTATGTAGTACTCAAATACACCCTTTTACAGTATGTAGTACTCAAATACACCCTTTTACACTATGTAGTACTCAAATACACCCTTTTACAGTATGTAGTACTCAAATACACCCTTTTACACTATGTAGTACTCAAATACACTCTTTTACACTATGTAGTACTCAAATACACCCTTTTACACTATGTAGTACTCAAATACACCCTTTTACACTATGTAGTACTCAAATACACCCTTTTACACTATGTAGTACTCAAATACACCCTTTTACACTATGTAGTACTCAAATACACCCTTTTACACTATGTAGTACTCAAATACACCCTTCTACACTATGTAGTACTCAAATACACCCTTTTACACTATGTAGTACTCAAATACACCCTTTTACACTATGTAGTACTCAAATACACCCTTTTACACTATGTAGTACTCAAATACACCCTTTTACACTATGTAGTACTCAAATACACCCTTTTACACTATGTAGTACTCAAATACACCCTTTTACAGTATGTAGTACTCAAATACACCCTTTTACAGTATGTAGTACTCAAATACACCCTTTTACACTATGTAGTACTCAAATACACCCTTTTACACTATGTAGTACTCAAATACACCCTTTTACACTATGTAGTACTCAAATACACCCTTTTACACTATGTAGTACTCAAATACACCCTTTTACACTATGAAGTACTCAAATACACCCTTTTACAGTATGTAGTACACTGTTAGACCCTTTTACGCTATGTAGTACTAAACAGCACACTTTTACGCTATGTAATACACGGATAGACCCTTTTACGCTATGTAGTACACTGATAGACCCTTTTACACTATGTTGTACTCCACTAAATCCTTTTACACTATGTATCACTCAAATACACCCTTTTACACTATGTAGTACTCAAACACACCCTTTCACACTATTTAGTACACTGTTAGACCCTTTTACACTATGTAGAATGCCAGTACACCTTTTTACACTACGCAGCATGCCAGACCCTTTTACATTATGTAGTACACTAGTATTCACTTTCACACAGGTACTGATGAAGGGTAAAAAGAAGGTTTCTTAATACTTTTGTCTTTACAGTCTAATATACATTAAGCTTATTTAGTATGCTAGCATGTACTTTTAGTATGCTACAGTATGATTCCAAAAAAACTATTTGGTATGCACTTTAAGCGTACATACTATTAAGTATGTTAGTATGCAGAAAGGAAGGAATTTGTGCATTTTTGTAGATTATGTTTATATGCAGCTGTGTTATTCTTTAGGCCGATATGTAGCAACGTGTGATACAGCATGCTAATTAGACTAAACGTATGTAAAGCCAGGTGTAATATACATTTAAATGTTCAGCACTTGCGGTGGATAATTATAACAGTGTGTTAGATGATCAGGAGTCAGTGACTAGAAATGGCACAAGGTCTTAAATGTCGGCCAGGAGTAGTCGAGTATGCCCCTGAAAACAAGCTGCAACGTGAACCGCTGACAAACACTGACTGTAACACAGTGCAGCACAGAGCAAAGCCATCATACAACTCGAACTGCGAGCACAACAGGCCATTACCACGCATTAAACACGTGTCAAGCAAAAATGAAGACACTAGCCAGACTGGAAGAGCACCTTTTACCTCAGTAAGAAGCACAAGTCAGAACAGGGCTAAAAGCCAAAATGTCGACGTGTTCGACTTTTGCCGTGTGGAATTTTGTCAGGGAAAACGTTTGTTGATAAGATTGCTATCACTATCGCCATCCCTCAGATCACCTGAAAGGTGAATGTTGACAACACTGACTTTGTGTGGAACTGTTTGTAGGAGTGTGTGTGGGACTTTTCCACTCTTACAGCAAGCGTATAGAGCGTGTTTGCGAGTGTTTAATTGTATTGAGGTCCCTGCTCCGGCATGTTTAAACTGAAATAGCTCGCGGGCAGAAACTAAGCTGCGTGACGCGTAAGCACGGATGAAGATCAACATTACACAGAAAAAGAGAGAGAAAGCTATAAATAAATAAACAAACAAATAAATACATTTCGATTATTTCCCTAATGCACAATAATAAATAAATAGCAAAGCGAAGACAAGCACTCTAAGGGCTCTGGATGTGCACACCGATACGAAGGAATGTTGCAAAAATGAAATTTAACAGATTACAAGTCTAAGAAAATTTGTACAGTGAGCCCGTTTAGTTTTTGTCCTGTTAGTGTTGTCACAATTCAACATTGTACTGTTTTTTTTTCTGGGTCCATCCTTGCTAATAGGTCAACACACACACACACACACACACACACACACACACACACACACACACACACACAGTGATGTTAGATATTTTTCTCAGTAGCCTCTGATGGTTTTTGATTAGTACTGGTTTCCCTATTGAATGTTAGCAGTAACTGCTATGGTGGCATGTCGACTGTAAATATGCTAATAAATGACCAAATTGCAAGCAGATGACTGCAATGAAAGAGAACGTGTCTGATCGCTATTGGACAGCGAAACAAAGTATGCAAAATACTTCTTAAAAAACATGCAACACTGCTGTAGCTGTGCAGTGGGGAAGTTGTGGGTAAACAGTAAGTCTGTGTGTGTGTGTGTGTGTGTGTGTGTGTGTGTGTGTGTGTGTGTGTGTGTGTGTGTGTGTGTGTGTGTGTGTGTGTGTCGCTGCTATTTGCAGGCTTGGGACTAAACAAAAAGGCCTGAGAGAACATAGCCGAGCAGGAGGTGCACCAACACATTTAAAACACACTAATAAGCTCTGACCAATTCAATTGACAAAGAAATAACATAAACACACACGTGCACATGTACACACACACATCTACTGCATACACCCCAATTCCCCAAAACCGGTTTCACCATACATCTTACACACACACACGTGATCCAACCACTAAGCCTTTTTACATTATTATCTTAACACAGAAATGAACAGCATTCATATTACCTAAGACAGTATACTTTTGCAGGTCTTTTGCAAGACATTTTGATCAGAAAAAAATAACTAAAAATAATAAAAATAAAAAAAAGTGTTTGTGGCATTTTAATCTCCATCACCATGGCCAGGGTGACATCTATGGTCATGCATTATATTGTGTGTGACTACAGCAATTCAGACGTTCACACGATGTTCCCTTGAAAAACCATCAGAATGTCTTCCACTTCCTCGAGGTGACATCATTTTCTGCAAACCGAAGGTTAATTAAGGAGCAGAGCAAGAGGCATAACGAAACCCCTGTTACAGTAAACGCAGGGGTTACAGGAAGTGTTCGAATAAAGGTTATTTTGAAACAGCGGAACAATGCACAATACACATACTAAGCGCAGGTATACTGAAACGTGCCATGGAAAGATTCAAAGGACTGCGGCAATCAGGTGCAATTGAGACACAAACAACTTGGAGCTGAGAGCCGGCATTTTCACAAAACATTATTTTCTTCTTAACAGCATATCTGCATTACTAATGAAGGAAGCAATTACATAAACTATATATAGTTCTTTTATTATTTTCGCTGTTTTCCGCTGACCTCCATCACACAGACCTTCCACATAACCACATCCTTTCCGATTACAGCAATAAAAACATACAAAATAAACTAAATCTGTCACGTTGTACCAGACGATCCCTATAACATCTCCACTTCTTTAGATTCTGACTGTCTGAACAGTCATAATGTGTCCTCCATGTCAGCTTATGCAATAAAGATACAAAGAAAAGTGCTACATAGTCCATTATCTGGTGTGGCTCTGGCTCACATCAACAGAAATACTGTGTGGAAAAAACAATAATGTATTAAAAAGCTTGGATAATTTTTCTGTTCAGCACTGTGTTAAATGCTATTTAACAGTTTATAAATAAAAAAATTATTTTACTCCAGTAATATGAACATTTAGTTTTTGTACCATTAATGTTGCCACAATCCACTAGTACGAATGTCCCCACGCTAGTGCTAGTGTTCCCGGTGTATCTAAGCAGTTACATTCTGCTATTTTGGCACGTCGACCGTAAACACACATTACTGACAAAAGTATCAGTACCGGACTTTACTAACGCCCCTGTGGCTGATGAACACACATTTTCACAAGCACACTCCAAAATCTAGTGGAATACCTTCACAGAAGAGTGGGGGGAATTCTAAGTGTAAATTGGGACTAAATGTGATGCTCAAAAAGCACATATAATTATGACCTTATGAATGCAGCAAGGATAAAGCGTCTGATGGCTATTGGACAGCCAAAGTGTTTTTCGTTCAAGTGCGCAAAGCTAGCATCCTAAGCTTTTTGGATGCTCACAATGGTTGACGAATTACGCGTTTTGAGACCAACAATCAACTAGTCCTTCATGAATTACAGTTTTTCTCTACTACACAAAAGACGGGCTGAAAATTCATTCGCACCTGCAGGTGAATTTAGGTTCTGATTTATTATTACACTGACAGCAAGTTGGATTTGAATAAAGATTTTATCAGATCTATGGAGTTTAGGTGTGACCGAAAATAATTTGAAATCTGCACGTTCACGGCTTGCTTTTTTTCCCCCCACCTGGATTCATGTTACCAGTCGGCAACACCGCTACGAAGAAACTGCTTCTAACCATAATGTACAATTAAAAAATATGTATACAACAAAAGGTCTTGTGTGGTACTACTGAATATTAAAGGAGCTCCTCTATTTTCCCTGCCTTCTTGCATACTAATAGCTAAGCTGAAGACTCAATGATGAGAGAGTTCACCAAGTGCAATGATCAAACTGCAACCAGATAGTCAAATCAAAGCGAAAGTAAGCGCTGCAGCAAGCCAATGTACATATTTCACACCGTGTGTCCTTTCCCTTTCAGCCATCGAGTTTCCGCTGAGTGTATATTGTTTACGTTTGTTCTAACCGCTTCATTGACTGTGTTTTAGTTTGATTTCGGTCAATGCTTTATCAAAAATCCTGAAATATATAGAAAACTGTTTAAAAATAATAATAATAATAATGTAACAGTCACATGTTAAGTTTTGCAGTAATTGTAAGTGAAATATCAGATTATAAGGCCATGCCCACAGAGACTTGTTTGTGTGGACACAGGGTAAAGCAGACCACGCATTTTCCAACCACAAAGGCTTGAAAATGACTATAATTTGAAAGTCAAAGCAAATTTGAATAATCACAAGTGAGGTAATTCGTTAGGTGGTAAGGTGCAGCATCTGACCATCGTCTATCTCCCTCTCACAGCTCCTTTCAGACGGAATTGAAAACTCGACAAACCTTAAAGATATATATAAAGTATATATATAAAGTTGACAGAACATCAATTCACTTCACAAATGACAATTGAACTAAAACAAAACAATGAGCATTAAAACTTCACAAGACTTGGAACTAATATTGGAGTCTAACAATCTATTGAAATGGTGATTTAAACACAAATTTACAAGTCTACAAAAGGAAATAATTTTCTATATAAAGAATAAAGATAAAGAATATATAAAAAATATTAGAATTTGAATATTCTATGACCATATTTGAATATTTTATTGGAGAATTCAAATGTTAAGCTTTGGAATTCTTATCAAAGGTTTACTGTACTTTACAATCAAACCTGTATATATATTACTTCATTTATAACACTAAAAAAGTCTATACATCTATGAATGTTTATAAATGACTCAAGCTATAAATCTCTACAACTATACAATTTAAATAAAATAATTGCCTATTTTTTAATTTACAAGAATAAATAGAATCTTTTATTAAAACCTTTTATTTTTTTTTGTATGAAAACAATACAACTTTAAAGACTTAAGAGCTCGAAATGAGATGGACAAATATATGGCAAAAGTTTGTGGACACTTAACAATAGGGTTGGTATGTGCTTTTTGAACTTCCCATTCCACATTTTGTTCCCATTTACTGTATAATAATCTCCACTCTTCTGAGATCATGTGCCACTAGATTTTGGAGTGTATTTGTGGAGATTTAGTTATGTACCTAAATCTTTCAAACTGGTAGTTATCAACCCCCTAATTAAAAAACCTGACCTTGACCCTTGTCAGATGTCCAACTATAGGCCAATATCAAACCTCCCCTTTATCTCCAAGATTCTAGAACAGGCTGTAATACAGCAGTTAAGTCAAACTGGTAAATGGCCTGCTATTGGTCTCTTTATATTTGCTGCCTCTGGGTGAAATTCTACATAAACATGGTATTTGCTTCCATTGCTATGCATATGCTACACAGTTGTATATTTCAGCAAAGCCAGATGAGAGCGATCAGCTAAAAAATGTTGAGGAGTATGTAAAGGACATTAGATGCTTGATAATGTCCCTCTGCTCAACTTAGATAACACGGAAGTACTTTTATTGGACCAAATGCAGCTAGAAGTAAACGTTCCGATTACGTAGCATCTCTGGATGCTGTTTCTGTCTCAGTGTGTACAGCAGTCAAAGACCTTGGTGTGATTATTGACCCGAGTCTTTCCTTTGATTCTCATGTCAATAACATTACCAGGATCGCCTTCTTTCGTCTTAGAAATATGTAAGCTTTACTATCTGGGTGTTCGAGTAAGTGCATAAATAAGCTTAAGTTAGTTCAGAATGCAGCAGCAAGAGTCCTCACTAGATCTAGAAAATATGACCACATCACCCCGTTTTAATCAATCTACACTGGCTCCCAATTAAATCTCGCATTTATTATAAAATACTACTGACATGTAAAGCACTTAACGGTCTCACGCCGCAGTATCTGAGTGAACTTCTGTACCAGTATGATCCTCCACTCCTACTTAGATCAAAAGGTACCTCGAATAATGAAGACTACAGCAGGGGGCATATCTTTCAGTCTTTCAGTTATGGAACAACCTTCCAATCAGTGTTCGGGACTCAGACACAGTCTCAGTGTTCAAGTCGAGGTTGAAAACATATTTATTTAGTCAAGCATTTTATCAGTAGATTTTTCTTAG
>NC_139600.1:7637340-7642340 GCF_946808225.1 Silurus aristotelis | reverse complement strand
AACTCACTAATCCATGTCTTTATGGATCTTGCTTTGTGCACTGGTGCGCAGTCCCAAAACTGTACCCACAAAGTTGGGAGCATGCACTTGTCCAAAATGTCTTGGGACACTAAAGCATTGAGAGTCCTTTCACAAGGGGCCGAGCCCAACTTCTGAAAAACAACCCCACATCATAATCCCCCTCTACCAAACCTTACACTTGGCACAAGGCAGTCAGACAAGTACCGTTCTCCTGGCAACCGCCAAACCCAGACTCGTCCATCAGATTGGCAGACAGTGAAGCGTGATTCTGTAGGCCACATGAAGTTTTGAGGTCTGTGCATATTGACTTAGCAAAATGTTGGTGACCGCAGTGCACTGTGTCTCAGCATCCGCTGACCCGCTCTGTGATTTTACGTGGTCTAACACTTCGTGGCTGAGTTGCTGTCGTTCCCAGTCGCTTCCACTTTGTAATAATACCACTAAAAGTTGACTGTGGAATATTTAGTAGTATCGAAATTTTCACGACTGGACTTATTGCACAGGTGGCATCACGGTACCATGCTGGAAATCACCGAGCTCCTGAGAGCGACCCATTCTTTCACAAATGCTTGTAGAAGCGGTCTGCATGCCCAGGTGCTTGATTTTAAACACCTGTAACATTAACAATGTGATGCATCAATTTTAACAAATGTGCATCGGAAAAGTTAGCATTTGTATCACAATGCAGCACTTTTAACCATATATATTTTAGCATATATTATTAGTTGCTACTTTTATTATTTAAAAAGTGACCAATAACTTGTGAACAATATTTTATATGTAGACTGATTCCGTTCTCTCAGCACCACTGCTTCTACGTGAATATGGCATATCACAACAGTACGGAGAAGGAGGCGTGTCCTAAGAGTCACATAGAATACAGATTAACATGGCAGAGGTAGAGCTGCGTCTTCCTGAAGACAGAAGAGGAAAAGAATGTCTGGTTTTAATTGTTTAACAATTGTTCTTTTTTTCCCACTACAAAGGCTTGTTTGTGGAAGGAATATATATATATATATATATATATATATATATATATATATATATATATATATATATATATATATATATAAATGCAGACAAAGACACATTAGGTCTGGGAGAGCAGCAACTGAGAGCTTTCATTTCTCTGTTATAACACATACATAAACCTTGCTGTGTGAATGACATTAGTGTGTCAGTGTTTGGGTTATAATCTGAAGTTTATGACATAGGTATCATAGAAATGTGTCACTTCTTATTTCACAAATACCCCACCATCACCATCACCACCACCACCACCCCCCTTCATTATTTCCTCTTCATTTCTCTAACACACACATAAAATGAGAATGAGAACAATTTTGTTGTTCCATTGCTTAACGAGAGTCCAATAGGAAAAAGAACATTTGATTACTTTATGTTGCGCTTGTGAGCGTGGGTGAAAGAGTGAATAATACAAAAAGAACTATGGAACGAAAAAAAAAATTGCAAATGAATCATTCATTGAACTATTTTATATATATATATATGAAATCACAGAGTTAGGTCCATGTGACACTGGAGCTAAACTAAAAAAGGATTTCAATCTATAACAAGAACAATTTACTATATTAATTTTACAATTGAAATATATTTCAACTGTTATAATAATCGGCCAGGAAATAAATTTAAACAAACTAAAATTTAAAATAAAAACGTAAAGTGTATTATCACATTAAAACACAGCTCTGCACATTTTCACAACAAAACAATGTTTTCAGGTTAAACTGGAAAAAACACTTAAAAAAAAAAACACACACACACACACACACACACACACACACACACACACAAGCGCACACACCACAAACAGCAGTAAAATTAAAAAGGGAAATTTCCATCACGCCTCGGTGCGACCGTCCCCAAAACCACACAGCAAAAAAAGGCAACAAAGCTCACATCGAAACGATTGATACACACACTCCACACAAACAGCAGCGTCAGACGACTGATGCTGGGACACAACAAACAGCACACTCCTGTCAGAAACAACACATCGATTCACAATAAGCACTTCCTCAGTATATCACCATCTACATAATCGTCTTGCAACTAGGGCTCGGGCTGTACGACCGTCGACTGTCGATATTGTGATCAGTGACATCACGCTTGACAATGATATCGGGAATATTCTTTTTTTTTTTGTAGTAAACAAATGATTTAATACTGATTATGCAATGTAAAAAATAATATATTTTACTAATAAAAAAAGACAATATTTCCGATATCATTGTCAAGCGTGATGTATGTTGTGTGTTTTATTTTTATATATATATATATATATATATATATATATATATATATATATATATATATATATATATATATATATATATATATATATATACATATATACACACAGTACAGACCAAAAGTTTGGACACACCTTCTCATTCAAAGAGTTTTCTTTATTTTCATGACTATGAAAATTGTAGAGTCACACTGAAGGCATCAAAACTGTGAATTAACACATGTGGAATTATATATGGAATTATATACAGTGAGGAAAATAAGTATTTGAACACCCTGCTATTTTGCAAGTTCTCCCACTTAGAAATCATGGAGGGGTCTGAAATTGTCATCGTAGGTGCATGTCCACTGTGAGAGACATAATCTAAAAAAAAAATCCAGAAATCACAATGTATGATTTTTGAACTATTTATTTGTATGATACAGCTGCAAATAAGTATTTGAACACCTGAGAAAGTCAATGTTATTTGGTACAGTAGCATTTGTTTGCAATTACAGAGGTCAAACGTTTCCTGTAGTTTTTCACCAGGTTTGCACACACTGCAGGAGGGATTTTGGCCCACTCCTCCACACAGATCTTTTTTAGATCAGTCAGGTTTCTGGCCTGTTGCTGAGGAACACGGAGTTTGAGCTCCCTCCAAAGATTCTCTATTGGGTTTAGGTCTGGAGACTGGCTAGGCCATGCCAGAACCTTGATATGCTTCTTACAGAGCCACTCCTTGGTTATCCTGGCTGTGTGCTTCGGGTCATTGTCATATTGGAAGACCCAGCCTCGACCCATCTTCAATGCTCTAACTGAGGGAAGGAGATTGTTCCCCAAAATCTCGCAATACATGGCCCCGGTCATTCTCTCCTTAATACAGTGCAGTCGCCCTGTCCCATGTGCAGAAAAACACCCCCAAAGCATGATGCTACCACCCCCATGCTTCACAGTAGGGATGGTGTTCTTGGGATGGTACTCATCATTCTTCTTCCTCCAAACACGTTTAGTGGAATTATGACCCAAAAGTTCTATTTTGGTCTCATCTGACCACATGACTTTCTCCCATGACTCCTCTGGATCATCCAAATGGTCAATGGCAAATTTAAGACGTGCCTGGACATGTGCTGGTTTAAGCAGGGGAACCTTTCATGCCATGCATGATTTCAAACCATGACGTCTTAGTGTATTACCAACAGTAACCTTGGAAACGGTGGTCCCAGCTCTTTTCAGGTCATTGACCAGCTCCTCTAGTGTAGTTCTGGGCTGATTTCTCACCTTCCTTAGGATCATTGAGACCCCACGAGGTGAGATCTTGCATGGAGCCCCAGTCCGAGGGAGATTGACAGTCATGTTTAGCTTCTTCCATTTTCTAAGGATTGCTCCAACAGTGGACCTTTTTTCACCAAGCTGCTTGCCAATTTCCCCGTAGCCCTTTCCAGCCTTGTGGAGGTGTACAATTTTGTCTCTAGTGTCTTTGGACAGCTCTTTGGTCTTGGCAATGTTAGTAGTTGGATTCTTACTGATTGTATGGGATAGACAGGTGTCTTTATGCAGCTAACGACCTTAAACAGGTGCATCTAATTTAGAATAATAAATGTAGTGGAGGTGGACATTTTAAAGGCAGACTAACAGGTCTTTGAGGGTCAGAATTCTAGCTGATAGACAGGTGTTTAAATACTTATTTGCAGCTTTATCATACAAATAAATAGTTTAAAAATCATATATTGTGATTTCTGGATTTTTTTTTTTAGATTATGTCTCTCACAGTGGACATGTACCTACGATGACAATTTCAGAACCCTCCATGATTTCTAAGTTGGAGAACTTGCAAAAAAGCAGGGTGTTCAAATACTTATTTTTCTCACTGTACATAACAAAAAAGTGTGAAACAACTGAAAAATGTCATATTGTAGGTTCTTCAAAGTAGCCACCTTTTGCTTTGATTACTGCTTTGCACACTCTTGGCATTCTCTTGATGAGCTTCAAGAGGTAGTCACCTGAAATGGTTGTCACTTCACAGGTGTGCCCTGTCAGGTTTAATAAGTGTGATTTCTTGCCTTATAAATGGGGTTGGGACCATCAGTCGTGTTGTGCAGAAGTCAGGTGGATACACAGCTGATAGTCCTACTGAATAGACTGTTAGAATTTGTATTATGGCAAGAAAAAAGCAGCTAAGTACAGAAAAACGAGTGGCCATCATTACTTTAAGTAAAAATTACTTTTTCGGTCAGTCAGTCCGAAAAATAGGGGAAAACTTTGAAAGTGTCCCCAAGTGCAGTCACAAAAACCATCAAGCGCTACAAAGAAACTGGCTCCCATGCGGACCGCCCCAGGAAAAGGAAGACCAAGAGTCACCTCTGCTCAGCTTTAGAAATTGCAGGTTAACAGCAGCTCAGATTAGAGACCAGGTCAATGGCACACAGAGTTCTAGCAGCAGACACATCTCTACAACAACTGTTAAGAGGAGACTGTGTGAATCAGGCCTTCATGGTAGAATATCTGCTAGGAAACCACTGCTAGGGAAAGGCAACAAGCAGAAGAGACTTGTTTGGGCTAAAGAACACAAGGAATGGACATTAGACCAGTGGAAATCTGTGCTTTGGTCTGATGAGTCCAAATTTGAGATCTTTGGTTCCAACCACCGTGTCTTTGTGCGACGCAGAAAAGGTGAATGGATGGACTCGATGCCTGGTTCCCACCGTGAAGCATGGAGGAGGAGGTGTGA
>NC_139600.1:7599640-7637140 GCF_946808225.1 Silurus aristotelis | reverse complement strand
AAACAGTTCCTTTACAACGCCATTTGCAGGAAATTTTTTAATGAACTGGTTTAGGCATTTGCATTTTCTGCGTTCCTAAAATACTCAAAACCCAAAAATGCACTTTTGTCTTTTATTTCCCTTATTTGCCGAGGCTCACTTGAAAATTGTGTAGGTTTTCTACACTGTTCGTTATAAAAGGGGAAATAAAGAGAGTAGTTTTTCTACAGGGTGTATGGTTTATACTAAAGAAATCAACTTTCATCCACCGTATTGTCGGCCGTCTTCCTAGGACGACACAAGCTCAAAGAGAAGTATCAGAGTAACAATTAGAACCCTGCACATTTGAACAAAGCATGCACAAACATGTGTTCTTAGATGAGATAAAGCCATTATCTCAGTTTGAACACTTTTCCTTTGCCAGTTCATCAAAAACAAAACAAAACAGAAAAAAATCCACAACAGGTGGCTTTGTTGATGTTAGACATAAAGAATGTGAGGTGATGTCACAGTGAATGAGGGTGTGTCCTTTTTTTGATTGACAAGCTGTCAAAATGCATCACTGATTAGGGACATTTGAATGTTTCTGGATGAACTACAAAGGCTCTTAAAATACGACCTGTTAGACATTTTTGGCCACCAAATCATGCTGCTGTTGAGATCGGTCACATGCTGGCTCTGATGAAATAACCAAAATTAACAATTCTAGCAACATCCTAGTTGATGTCTCCTGTAGTCATTGAAGAAAAGAAAAAAATAAACATATGTGTTAAGTGTGTATGCGATTTGACAAACCTGCGATGAAATAGGAAATCAGCATCTTCCTGCCAGACTTCCACAACGCTGGACATGTGACTCAGTGCTTTGGGTTCCATGAGAAAAAGAAAAAAAAGAACACTGATGTTAATATCACTTCATTACGGTTTAATGTGATCAAACTAAACACAACCAGGACAATATTCAGCACAAAGAAAAACACACTGCCAGCATCCCATGGCTGAAAAACAAACAATCATTTTACTTTCATGGAGCATTTAAATTGCCATTTTAATGAGCAAAAACTGTGCCAATAATTCATATTTATTTCCAAATTAACATAGAAATAGTATTTATACTTAATAAACACACACACACACACACACACACACACACACACACACACACACACACCCTCTCTCTCTAATGCGTACACACACCTTTGCAGAGTCTCACTATTCGGCAATGGAGCATTTAAGTTGCAAACAAGTTAACAAAAACAATGCAAATAATGCATACTTATGTCCAATAATCATAAACAATAAAATTTATGCTCAATAAACACACATACACACACACACACACACACACACACACACACACACACACACACACACACACACACCTTTACTGAGTCTCACTATTTGGCAATGGGACATTTGAATTGACATTCTAATGAGCAAAAACTGCCAATAATTCATATTTATTTCCAAATGATCATAAAAATAGTATTTATACTCAACACACACACACACACACACACACACACACACACACACACTCTCTCTCTCTCTCTCTCTCATGCATACACACACCTTTGCAGAGTCTCACTATTTGGCAATAGAGCATTTAAGTTGCAAACAAGTTAACAAAAACAATGCAAATAATGCATTCTTATGTCCAATAATCAGAAACAATAAAATGTATTTTTAATAAACACACACACACACACACACACACACACACACACACACACACACACACACACACACACACCTTCATTGAGTCTCACTATTTGGCAATGGAGCATTTGAATGGACATTCCAATGAGCAAAAACTGTGCCAATAATTCATATTTATTTCCAAATGATCATAAAAATTTTATTTATACTTAATAAACACACACACACACACACACACACACACACACACACACACACACAAACACACCCTCTATCGCTCTCTAATGCATACACACAAGCTTTGCTGTCTCACTATTTGGCAGTGGAGCATTTAGGTTGCAAACAAGTTAACAAAAACAATGCATACACATTTCCAAATGGTCATAAAAATAGTATTTATGCTCTCTCTTACACACACACAAATTATTTGCCTTGATGTTTTGTTTAGTCCATGGAACCATGGTGCACTGTTTCCCACGGACCATTATTACTGACGCACCACCCGCTAAACTCTGGAGCGCTCTGGACAGGTAACACGGGAGACGTGCAAAATGAAAAATGGAGGAACGGGGAGAAAAACAGCGAAAAGCGACAGAAAGTTTCCGAAGTTTGATATCAATTCAAACTAAAACATAAAGAAAACACGGTACAATTCGGTTACCTTTTTTAAAAAGTAGCTTGAAATTGATTTTTATTTGTTTTAACGTATATATTTGTATTTACATTTTGATGTCATGGCAATCAAATGCACTAAATGGGTTCTACTTTAGTGAACAAAAACAATGCAAATTAAGCATGCATACTTCCAAATGATCATGAAAATAGTATTTATGCCTAATAAAGACTCACACACACCCACACAACTTCTCGCTCTATAAAGCGCACACACACACACACACACACGCGCACACGCACACACGCACACACACAAACACACACACACATCCCTTCACAGAAAGCATTTGAACTGCAATTACAGTGACCAAAAACAATGCAAATAATGCATACTTGCTTCCAAATGATCATAAAAAAAGTATTTATGCTGAATAAACACACATTTTCACACGTACACACACAGAGCATTGAGTTTATATTCCAGCAAACAAAAGCATGGCAGACAAATAAATAAATAAGAAATTCATACCGTCATAAACCTGGCATTTATGCACAATAAACAAACTGTCTCTCTAATACACACACAGATCTGATAGTCTCATTATTTGGCAACAGGCCCTCATGAGCTGACATCTAATGAACACAAACTGAAAATGAACATAAAAATGCATACTTATTTATAAATGGTTTGGGTTTTTGGAATGTATGCTCAATCAATCCTCTCGCTTTGTCTCTCTCACACACCTTTCTCACGCACACAGACACCTTTGCTAAGTCTCACTATTTGGCAGTGGTGCATCTGAGTTGATCAAGCGAACAACAGGGCAAAGAAAGCATAGATGTTTCTAAATTATCGTACAAATATTATTCCTTATACTTACTATTTATGCTCAATAAACTCTCTCTCTCACACACACATACACACACACACACACCTTTGCTGAGTCTCACTATTTGTCAATGGTGAATTTGAATTTGTCTAACATGGCAAATAATGCATAGTTGTTTCCAAATTTTTTATATTTATTATTATTTATGCTCAAATAAACTATCACCTGTTCTCTCTCTCTCAGACACACACACTCACAAACACACACCTCACACACTCACTATTTAGCAATATGCCATAAAGAGCTTACATTGATCTTCTAAACATGATCAAAAAAAGGCATATTTATTTCTAAATGGTAATTAATGTCAATTTTTCTTTTATCGCTTTATCTCTCTCTCTCACACACACACACACACACACCGTTGCTAAATCTCACTATTTGGCAATGGGGCATTTAAGCTGACGTTTTAGTAAACAAAAACAGTGCAAACCATGCACACTGTACTTATTTTGAAATTATCTGAAATATAGCAGTAAAACCATCTCTCTCTCTCTCTCTCGCTCTCTCTCTCTCACACACACACACACACACACACCTTTCCCGAGCCTCACTATTTGGCAACGGTGAGTGCTCCTCTTGCAGCAAGTGAATAAACACAATGTAGGAAATGCATCATGTTTTTTTTTATTTTGATATAAAGCATAAAAACAGCATGCATGCTCGATAAACACTTATATACACACACACACACACACACACACACACACACACACACACACAAATGTGACTCTGCAGTTCTCACTATTTTCCAATAGGGTCACTTTAGGTTGGCCAAAAAGTCGTTTAATATTAAACACACACACACACACACAATAAAATATGTTGTAGGTTTTTTTTGTTTTTGTTTTTGTTTTACAAAAAGACGAATAAAGGGTTAATAATTGGAGCAGAATCCTGCAGATTGTGCACGCAGGGAAGTTTGGTGTTGAATGTTGACACACAGGAAACGGAGCCTAAAAATGGAGCTGTTATAAAAAAAAAAAGCAGCTAAAAAAACACACACCTAAACATCAGAATGTTTCTGAATATGTATCATTAAATACAACACTCATCTCAGACGCATAATTTCTTTAAACATATATATATATATATATATATATATATATATATATATATATATATATATATATATATATATATATTAGATCTGGTGCTGTACAGAAGAGATAGAGAGCAGATAGAGAGGACAGAGCGTTTGGCTGCTTGTCAGATGGAGCTCTCATGGTTTTTTCTTCTCCTCTCTCTCTTTCTCTCTGTCTCTTTTTCCAACCCCGCAGTTTTTAATTAAAAAAAAAATAAACAACCCCGCGTATTGTATTGAAAAGGTGTGCGGACCTGTGAGCTGAGCTACTCCGAGCTGTAAAAACGGCAACAGGAGGTGTAAAAACCCGAGCAGGACGTTCATCCCCGACGCTCCGTGTTGGGTCTCCCTCTGCGCCGCCATGCTAACTGAGCTAACGGCGCTAGCGCGGCTAACGCGTACACACATACAAGACTTAGACCGCCTCATTGGCCGCTCCGGGGCCGCTGCTGCGATGCGTCAACGCCGCCGCCATCTTGGTCCGGTCAACAAACAAACTGATGCATCTTAGTTGCGTTTATTTGTTGTTGTTGTTGTTGTTGTTCTGCATCCCAAAAATAAAACCCACGCTATTTCATTTATCAAATGTTGTTGATGATCCACACGGGATACGATATAAAGTATCAATTGCACATTACAAACTATGACAAAATAAATAGTGTGTAGTGAATAAGTACAGTATTATAACATCATAACAATGATGGCGCGATCATAGCAATAACCATACAAAGTATTATTGTATAGCTTTTAATGTTATTATTATTATTATAAATTATTATTAATAATTTTTTATTGTTCTTTTTTAATTACTCATTATTTACCTTTTTCTTTTCTATTTCATTTTGCAATTGATATTACATACTATTTGATATGACATTCTAATATATAATAATAATAACAACTATTATTATTATTATTATTATTATTATTATTATTATTATTATTATACATTTTTACTATTGATTACTCATTATTTACCTTTCTCATGTCTATATAATTTTGCAATGATATTACCTCCCATTTGCATTCTTTTTGACATTACATTCAAAAGTATTACTATTATATTATGTATCATTATATATATATATATATATATATATATATATATATATATATATATATATATATATATATATATATATATATACACACACACACACACACACACACACACACACACACACACACACACACACACTGTTATATTATGGTACTATTCACTATACAGTTTGTTTCATTAACAAACACATGCTATATGCTATAATTTATTATACTATATACTACGAAATTATTCATCGATTATTATTTTATTATAATGATTCTGGTGATAATAATGATTTAATTGACTATTCTATTCATAGTATACTGTACACGTAATTCCATGTTGTTGTACCATAAAACATACATGTATTTCCATAATGAATCCATCAGTTTTCTTTGTCATTGTCTGTTTTGCAGTATATACAGTGGTGTAAAAAAAATGTTTGCCATGTAGATTTTGCTTTCCCTCAATAATAAAAGCCTTTATTTAAAAACTGCATGTGTGTTCACCTGTATTATCTTTAACTAATATTTAAATGAGCTTGATGATCTAAAACTTTAAAGTGTGACAAACATGCAAAAACATAAGAAATCAGGAAGGGGGCAAACATTTTTGCACACCACTGTATCTGTGAATAATTGCATCATTATAGTGCTATAAAAATACAGAAAGGACCCTGCCAGTGTTATTTATCTTTGCCGGTTTTCTCCATTTTCTCAGTGACGGTCAATTATGACTAGAGATGCACATTTCTATTTTTCCCAGTATTTCAAAGGGAATGAGGGATGTTTTGACCTGAAGCACAATGAAAGCTAAAATAGTGAGGTTAATCCATGAAAAGCCTTTTCCTCACTGTCAAGTCTTAATTTTATTTATTGGAAATTGAATTTTATTACAGTAGGAGTGTCTCCACAATTCTTGACCAATAATTTAAAAAGCCAAAAATATACAACAGAACAAGTGTAAGCTTTCACAATTCCTTCTTAAAAAACTATTAATGTGTTTAATGCAGAAAAACAGCAGCTCTCCCCTTTAGCTGCATTTCTTTACAGGGATCTTCTGCCCGCACCAAGATGGCAGAGGCACTGACGTACGATTCAGCAGCCAAAGAGGTGTCTATGTATTTGATATGTCTATTCTTACAGTCACACAGCTCCTCCCTCTCTCTCTCTCTCTCTCTCTCTCTCTCTCTCTCTCTTTTCTTTCCAAGGTTGCCAGTTAAATGATAAACCATAAAGCATAACTATTAAACACCAACATTTTAAGTTAATGTTTCAGCAAATTATCATTAAAGCACTTATTTAGTACAATCAAGCTTATATATATATATATATATATATATATATATATATATATATATATATATATATATATATATATATATATATATATATATATATATATATACCTTAAACCTTTACTCTAAAATAATCTGGATTGAATTTAGTTCATAATTAAATCCTCGCTTTAGTTTTACATGGAGAAAAAAAAATCACTCCAAATTCATATTTAGATTAGCTCTAATCTGGGATTTGTTTATCCAGGATTTGTGCATCCAGTATTTCTTCAACTGGGATTTGTTCATCCGGGATTTGTTCAGTTGTGGGTTTGCTTATAGCCCCCCAGCTCAGCCGCCATGTGTTGGAGTTTACCCCGGTGAATGAGAGGGTCGTTTCCCTGCGCCTACGGGTTTGGGGATAGGTCTCTCAATGTCGTGTGTGCCTACGGGCCAAACGGCAGTGTAGAGTACCTGGCCTTCTTGGGGTCTCTGGGAGGGGTGCTGGACAGTGCTCCGACTGGGGACTCCGTCGTTCTACTGAGAGACTTCAATGCCCACGTGGGCAGCGACAGTGACAACTGGAGGGGCGTGATTGGGAGAAACGGCCCCCCTGATCTGAACCCGAGCGGTGTTTAGTTACTGGACTTCTGTGCTAGTTACAGTTTGTCCATAACGAACACCATGTTCAAGCATCAGGGTGTCCATCAGTGCACGTGGCACCAGGACACCCTAGGCCGTAGGTCGATGATCGACTTTGTGGTCGTTTCATCTGACCTGCGGCTGTATGTCTTGGACACTCGGGTAAAGAGAGGGGCGGAGCTGTCAACTGATCACCACCTGGTGGTGAGTTGGATCCGATGGCGGGGGAGGAAGCTGGACAGACTCGGCAGACCTAAGCGTACTGTGAGGGTCTGCTGGGAACGTTTGGCCGAGTCTCCTGTCAGAGAGATCTTCAACGGTGGAAGGAATACTTCGAGGATCTCCTCAATCCTGCCGTCACGTCTTCCAATGAGGAAGCAGAGGCTGAGGGCTCAGAGGTGGACTCGTCCATCACCCAAGCTGAAGTCACCGAGGTAGTAAAGAAACTCCTCGGTGGCAAGGCACCGGGGGTGGATGAGATCCGCCCTGAATACCTTAAGTCTCTGGATGTTGTGGGGCTGTCTTGGCTGACACGCCTCTGCAGCATGGCAGTCGGGGACAGTGCCTCTGGAATGGCAGACCGGGGTGGTGGTCCCTCTTTTTAAGAAGGGGGACCGGAGGGTGTGTTCCAACTATAGGGGGATCACACTTCTCAGCCTACCTTGGAAAGTCTATGCCAGGGTACTGGAGAGGAGAATACGGCCGATAGTAGAACCTCGGATTCAGGAGGAACAGTGTGGTTTTCGTCCAGGCCGTGGAACACTGGACCAGCTCTATACCCTCTACAGTGTGCTGGAGGGTTCATGGGAGTTTGCCCAACCAGTCCACATGTGTTTTGTGGATTTGAAAAAGGCATTCGACTGTGCCCCTTGCGGCGACCTGTGGAGGGTGCTCCAGGAGTATGGGGTCTGGGGCCCTTTACTAAGGGCTGTCCGGTCCCTGTGCGACCGAAGCAGGAGCTTGGTTCGCATTGCCGGCAGTAAGTCAGACTTGTTCCCGGTGCATGTTGGACTCCGGCAGGGCTGCCCTTTGTCACCGGTTCTGTTCATAATTTTTATGGACAGAATTTCTAGGCGCAGCCAGGGGCCGGAGGGTGTCCGGTTTGGTGACAACACGATTTCGTCTCTGCTCTTTGCAGATGATGTTGTCGTGTTGGCTTCATCAGACCAGGACCGTCAGCATGCACTGGGACGGTTTGCAGCCAAGTGTGAAGCGGCTGGGATGAGAATCAGCACCTCCAAATCCGAGGCCATGGTCCTCAGTCGGAAAAGGGTGGCTTGCCCACTTCAGGTTGGTGGAGAGTTCCTGCCGCAAGTGGAGGAGTTTAAGTATCTTGGGGTTTTGTTCACGAGTGAGGAAAGGGTGGAACGGGAGATTGACAGACGGATCGGTGCAGCTTCTGCAGTAATGCGGTTGATGTACCGGTCTGTCATGGTGAAAAAAGAGCTGAGCCGCAAGGTGAAACTCTCGATTTACCGGTCAATCTACGTTCCTACTCTCACCTATGGTCATGAGCTCTGGGTCATGACCGAAAGGACAAGATCCCGGATACAGGCGGCCGAAATGCGCTTTCTCCGCAGGGTGGCTGGGCGATCCCTTAGAGATAGGGTGAGAAGCTCGGTCACTCGGGAGGAGCTTAGAGTAGAGCCGCTGCTCCTCCACATCGAGAGGGGTCAGCTGAGGTGGCTCGGGCATCTGTTCCGGATGCCTCCTGGACGCCTTCCTGGGAAGGTGTTCCAGGCGCGTCCCACTGGGAGAAGACCCCGGGGAAGACCTAGGACACGCTGGAGAGACTATGTCTCCCGGAAGAGCTGGAAGGAGTGTCTAGGGAGAGGGAAGTCTAGGCATCTCTGCTTAGACTGCTGCCCCCGCGACCCGGCCTCGGATAAGCGGGGGAAGATGATGATGATGATGATGATGATGATGGAATTTATTCACCTGGGATGTAACTACCAACTACTGGGATGTAACTACCAACTACGCAACTACCTGCATGTTTTCTTTCGGCCAACAGTAGCCCAATTTCCACTGGTACCCGTTTCTGAATTTCTTATTCGTGATTCTCATTTTTTGATTTGGCACATGTTTTATGCTGGATGCCCTTCCTAACACAACCCTCCCTAACACAACCCTCCCTATTTATCCGGGCTTGAGACCGGCACTAAGAGTGCACTGGCTTGTGCAACCATGATGGCTGGATTAGTATATATATATATATATATATATATATATATATATATATATATATATATATATATATATATATATATATATATACACACACAATAGCAGTAAAGAGATTTGTGGACATTGTTGAAAAGTACAAGTAAATGGTTATAAGGCTATGGCAGTGAAAACTGTGTAGACACTGTTGTAAAGGTACAACAAGTGGAAAGTTATAAGGTTTAGCATTGAATAAAAATGTGCAAGGTGAATATACATGTCCACTAAAAAAAATTAGTATTTGGTCAATAACAAAAGTTCATCTCAATACTTTATTATATACCTTTTGTTGGCAATGACAGAGCTCAAACGTTTTCTGTAAGAATCCACAAGGTTTTTACACACTGCTGCTGGTAGTTTGGCTCATTCCTCCATGCAGATCTCCTCTAGAGCAGTAATGTTTTGGGGCTGTCACTGGGCAACACGGATTTTCAACTCCTTCCAAAGATTTTCTATGGGGTTGAGATCTGGAGACTGGCTGGGCCACTCCAGGACCTTGAAATGCTTCTTACGAAGCCACTCCTTCGTTGCCCGGGTGGTGTGTTTGGATCATTGTCATGCTGAAAGACCAAGCCACATTTCATCTTTAATGCTCTTGCTGATGGAAGGAGGTTTTTACTCAAAATCTCACAATACATGGCCCCATTCATTCTTTCCTTTACACGGATCAGTCGTCCTGGTCCCTTTACAAAAAAACAGCCCCAAAGCATGATGTTTCCACCCCCATGCTTCACAGTAGGTATGGTGTTCTTTGGATGCTACTCAGCATTCTTTCTCCTCCAAACACGACAAGTTGAGTTTTTACCAAGAAGTTCTATTTTGGTTTCATCTGACCATATGACATTCCCCCAATCCTCTTCTGGATCATCCAAATGCTCTCTAGCAAACTTCAGACGGGCCCAGACATGTACTGGTTTAAGCAGAGGGACACGTCTGGCACTGCAGGATTTGAGTCCCTGGCGACATAGTGTGTTACTGATGGTAGCCTTTGTTACTTTGGTCCCAGCTCTCTGCAGGTCATTCACTAGGTCCCCCTGTGAGGTTCTGGGATTTTTGCTCACTGTTCCTGTGATCATTTTGACCCCACGGGGTGAGATCATGCATGGAGCCCCAGATCGAGGGAGATTATCAGTGGTCTTGTATGTCTTTTCTATTTTCTAATAATTGCTCCCACAGTGAGGTTGTGGACAGGTGTCTTTTATACTGATAACGAGTTCGAACAGGTGCCATTTACAAAGGTAACAAGTGGAGGACAGAGGAGCCTATTAAGGAAGAAGTTACAGGTCTGTAAAAGCCAGAAATCTTGCTTTTTTGTAGGTGACCAAATACTTATTTTCCACCATAATTTGCAAATAAATTCTTTAAAAATCAGACAATGTCATTTTCTGGATTTTTTTTCTCATTTTGTCTGTCACAGTTGATGTGTACCTATGATGAAAATTACAGGCCTCTCTCATCTTTTTAAGTGGAAGAACTTGCACAATTGGTGGCTGACTAAATACTTTTTTGCCCCACTGTATATGTCCAGTGATTTATAAAAATTTGATTGGCAAATATTGTACCCTAATTGTAGCAGCTGTTTAGTAGGATCACATTTGCATACCACTGCATGAATGACTGCCTAACACATAATATATTATTATATTTATGATTAACAATCAAATGATTACATGGTAGAACGAGTTGCTATAAATAAAGGCACAATCAGTCTTCATATGAATGACTTGTTTATCATTAAGTCAGTGTTTCTGATGTAAAGTAGCCCTTCGTTACCAAACACCAAGTTAATAAATTAAGATACAATTATGAGACATTCGCAAACTGTTACACATTAAACTGTTGGTTACTTTAAAACTAACCTTCATCTTGGAGATCACAGGAATTACGGATGTGAATATTTGATCTGTTAACTGGTTGCATGTCAGATTTATTGTATGACTGTAATGGTGAAGGAACAGATCAAACAGGATAATTGTTGGAAGGTTTGCAAAGAAATGTCATGCTCCTTTGTAAAAGTATTTTTAGTATAAAAAAAAAAATACAGTAGTTTGTTTGGATACATGATGTGGCTGCTGTATTTTGTAGTTTATTTTGATACACTTAAAGGTATATAAAGGCGAGGATATTTTATTTAAAAATACATTTTGGATGTATCTTTGCCCAACCCTGTTTATAATTAGAATTGAAATCTGAGTTGGAAATTGCCAACCTGGCATCCTCGGTTGCTGAGTCTGTGCGCCCACTACAGTTAAACATCCAGCAGTCTGTTCTCCTCTGATTGCTTTATAACTGCAGCAGTAGAGTGAATCATAGTTCCCTCATAGATGCCAAAGAAATGTGTACATTTCAAAATGTATAACCTATTAATACACTATTTATTGTACCAAAATGATAAAGACAGGAACAAACAGTATAGAAAACATAACACAATACAAGCACAACAGTTGTTCAGGGGAAAAAACAACAAAAAAAAACAAACCATCTGGTAGAGTTTCCTCCAGAGTTCTTTTTGAGTGCAAATCAGAATATCAAACTGTTATCATTATAACTACACCAACAAATGAAATGTAATACTCATTCCAGGTCATTCGATCACCTGGAAGCTGAAATGTACAATAGCCTCGCAGCTCCAGTGTAAAACTTCAAAAACAAAACTTGACATGACATGACATTCATTTAATGATATTTATATTAACTTATACACATGGACAGAATTAAAGTAAATAATATATAACGTATTGATATATTGTATATATATGTGTGTATGTGTCAATCCAGGTAGTCGAAGTCTTCTGGAATCTCGAAGGCTTTATCCAATCGATTATCATCCAAGCTGAACTTCCTCTTGGCCCACGATTTGATAGAAAACACATTATCTAGGGAAAAATGAATCGATTCAGCGATGTCATTCACAAATCTGGAGTGTTGGCTAAGAGCGGCAAGGCCTTGTTACACAAGAGAAAGAACTGTTCAACAGGAAGCGAACAATCTGTAGCGGAGGCAGACACATTCACAGACATCGGCGTGTGTTCTGAGAAGCGTTAACCTGCAGTTCTATTAGATGTCGTGTATAGGTAGAGAACTCAACTTAATAAAAAAAAATAATAATAAATAAATGAATACAGAAAACCTGAAAATAGAAAAAAATATTGCTTACTTTTTTTTTACTGCAGTCATTTGCTGTTGCATCAGAGGTTTACACCAACATACACTTACATCTAACAAGCTTTATGGAGCTCCAGTAAAGGAATGGAACAGACCCTAGAGCAGAAACGGAGCTTCTCTCGAAATGAAATTAAAGCGCAGATTGATGTGTGTGTTTACACCAATGTTGGAACGTAGCTTTACTTGAAGTGTTTGTCAACACGAGAGCCTCAGGAGAATCCAAACCTGTGAATCATGAATTAAGTTTCACAGATTTTCGTTTCTTCCTGATCTAAGCACAACACTTCACAAAATGAACAGCTAATATATACCATTTCCAACATTATTCCAGACAAGTAAGCACTTAGGGAATAAGTGATTCCTTCAAAAGGTCCTATAGTCACCTTTCTCCAACATCTGCCTGAAATTACAGCAGTTGACATTTATTTAGTAGGTTGAAAAAAAACAGATGTTTTCAACAGCCCTGTATCTCCACACAAAGGAAGCAGCAGCATGGCCTCCAAAAATAACAACGCAACAAATATAAGTTGTGGGTAGAAACAGCTCGGTTGAGAGATATAAAAAGACTTCCAAGGTTTTAAGGATGCCCCAGAGCACCGTTAAATCCATCATTAAGAAGTGAAGAGTTCATGACGTGACCTACAGTCTGTCAAAATATGGCCATCTACCAAAACTAGACAACTGGGAAAGAGACACTTGGAGAGAGAGAGACCACAGGAAACAACATTGAAAGAAATGCATGGCATTATGATCCACATGTACAGCATTATGGCCCACATGTACACCACGCAACAATATTAGACACTGCACACATCTATCTTGCATGGGAGAGTGGCAAAAAAAAAAAAAAAGTCAATTTGAACCCTTTTTCACAAAAACACCAGGAAAAAATTGCCCAAAGGCTTTGTAGTCAAAATTGAAAGCGCAAAACATAATACCAAGTCGATTGTGAAGCATGGTGGTGGCAGTATAATGATATGGGGATGACTCTTATCTACAGGGACTTCACATTAGGTTAAGACAGAACGTAGAATGGATGGAGAGAAACACAGGGAGATCTTGGAGAAGAACCTGATGAAATCTGCAAAACATCTAGGTCGAAAAAATATACTGCAGCATGACAATGAAGAAAAGCAAAAGAGTGACGCTAACATAATATAATGCTGGGAATAAGGTATTATAAGGTAAGGAAATTTTTACACACACACACACACACAAACACAAAACCAGTGCACACTAATCCATCTACTGCAATAGTTACTGGTAGTTATAGTTATAGTAACTATGAAATCATCACAGTCTTTGTTAAACACTCATCTGCCTAGCTTATTGCTTTAAACAGTACGCACTAGGGATAACATTTATGCAGTAGTATGACAATTTGGGACACAGCCCAGTCTTTCTGCGGTTGGACGTTTCGATATTTCCACTGGGAAAGCGTTTCAGTTCCTAGATTAGTTGCTATTCAATCATTCCGAAAGCCCTGAAAAGGGAAACAGAGGGTTTTATTTCCTACAGCTGAAACTTACCAGTCCACCTGGATACAGCTTCCTTCGCTATAGCGTTCTCTTTACCTACAGAAACACATCAATGATAATTTTTAGCGTTTGTTTTACACTTCTAAAACAACATTAATAACGAACATTTTTCATGTATTTTCCTGTACAAATTCTGTCCGCTCAGTGATCACTATTTGAGAAAAGAAAAGCTAGCAGCTGCATGGGTCTGTTATGTATAAAGAGTAAAATGATCAGCACTAAGGAGAACATGTGAGGAGTTGACACTGATTTAAAACTGTACTCACACTCCAGGATTTAGAATATAATATATATCAGGGCTGTCAATCGCATGATTGTCCTGAGTAACTCACTCGCACATTTGTATGTGTTCTATATGTACCTTAAATTATGACTTTTCAAGATTTTTAATACTCTAATCAACATGGGCATAAAGAAATATGGATGTTTTATGCAAATGTCTGTTTATTATTAGTGAAACCAAACTCAACATAGAGCATTACAATTTTTCAGGTCATTGTCATCTATAGTCTAACATCCAGAAGCTTCATGATGTCATTATGGAGGAGTGGAAGAGGATCCCAACAACAACCTGTGCAGCTGTGGTGAATTCCATACCCAGGAGGATTAAGGTAGTGATCGATAACAATGGTGCTTACACACAATATTCACACTTTGGACAGATTTGACATGTTTACTGAGGGTGTACTCACTTTTGTTGCCAGTTATTTACACAACAATGGCTTGTTATTTTAAGAGGACAGTAAATGTACTGCTACAAAAGCTGCACATTGACTACACTAAAATAAATCCAAGTTTCATTTCTATAGTATTGTCCCTTAGAACATATAATAAAATGGTTGCTGAAATGTGAGGGGTGCACTCACTTTTGTGAGATTCTGTGTGCGTGTATATATGAGCATATGTATATATACTAATAGTGAATATATATATTGAATATCTACTATAACTCAGGATATGCTAATAAAACCAATATAAAGTTATTATTCAAAATGTTCTAGTGATGACTTTTCAAAAGCCATTTTATATTTATTCAATTATAATCTCACATAACATAGTAAAAACTAAAACCTAAGAGACTAACAGCCACTTTTCCACTTGACTTGACTGAACATTATCTTGTTACTGCTCACCGTTTTGTTTTGTCTCGCGGCAGTAACTGTTTTGATGGTAGTTAGGTGTTCAAAGCTTAAGAACAGGACAAGTTAAGGCACGCTGAAGCTCAGATCGATACAGCACCACCCATAGAGTGATTTATTGTCGTTGACGGCCAGTAAAAACACAATTCAGCTGTGTTAATCTGTACAAAGCAGCCTCGAACAGCTTCTATAGTTACTTCTAAAGCTGTTTATAGACATTAGTGCCATAAATGTGATATGTCACAGACGTTCGAATTGAATTCTATATTTATAGCTTTGGGGTATTGGATTGCATTTGTCTCTGATCATTAGTTCGCAATAGTTAATAAACTGGTGCGAGACTTGCTAACTGGGTCATTGTATAGCGAGTCATTTCTCATATGAACTCATTTCTTTCATCATAACCCAATTAATTAGGCAAACCAGGGTTACCGTAAATGTTATCGGCTTTTTTTCCCCCCACTGTGTGATAAAACGCTTAACCAAAAGAAAGAAAAAAAAAGTATGCATGTGCAAACACACCCACTGAACACTTGCTCACTGTGAGCGCATCAAAGTACTGCAACTTAAATTACTCACGTTAGCATTTAGCGACTTTCTTTTTCCTCGGACGTTCCTCACCCCTAGAATTACTGTTTGTTCAAATATGAAAACACAAGAACTAGGCCATGTGATCATGTTTTTTGATACGATATCAACACTACATGATCACATGGCCTAGTTCTTGTGTTTTCATACACATGCATGGTATATTCTTTTTCTATTGATTACATTGCATATGCTTGAACAGTTTCTCTGCACTACTTGTGCACTTTTCTGTATATAAGATCTACACATTTTACATGTCAAACTGGCTTTAGTTTCTTTAGTTTTTTTCCTCTTCATTTTATATACTGTACCTAAAAGTCTCTGTCATCAAGACCAATTTTTATTGCATGTAATTTATATCTTGGTTTCCTCATAAACTGGGTTTCTGCAGGTTTAAAAAAGTAAGATGTGATACTTTTTAACACCTTTTTAAGACCTTAAGGAATGAAATTTAAAACTGATATCACGACTTCAAAAACACGTTGTTAGCAACTGGCCTTAACCTTAACCAAGCCCTTCGCTCTTTTTTTTTCCTTCAAAACGAGTATCGCTAAACTTTGCACGTCCCCATAGCTGAGAAATACGATCCGTTTCATGTCTGTGGTACAACCAAAAAGAGATTCTCTCCAATACCAGAAAGCTGATTGGCTGTTGCATGTTGGTCTCATTTGGAGTCGTAATACAAATGAATATATTTGGACTTGCGAAAGAAAGAATTACACCACCACAGAAACCACAGAAACTAACAAACAAAAGCATTCTAAAGTGCGACGAGAGCATTTCAATGAGCATTAGAGGTAAAGTTACATTGACATCGGATAATTAACAACTGTTTAAAATCATTAAGGACATAGAACAGCGAATTTAAGACTTTTTATGACCTAAAATTTAGATTTTTTCATTTTAGACTCCCCCCCCCCCCAACTTTTTAAGACCCTGCAGAAGCGCTCATAAATATCATGAAAGCCTTTTTTTTTTTTTTTTTGTACTTAACTGTTAACATTTTACAGATTTGTAATATTATAGACTCATCTGCATTTTAAATACAGTAATCCCCCGTTTGTCGTGGCGCAATAAACCGACACCACTCAAAAAATGCTATTTAATATATACAGAACTGTACTGTATTAACGTTTTACCTAATTTTATAATCAATAATAATATTTTTATTAATAAATTTAATTATTTCAACATAAAACTCAATAAAAACTATTCCCTATAAGTGTTTTTGGGTGCTGATCAGGAAAACCAGCTAAACTATTTAGTTATGTGGCAAATGCAATTCCGCGATAAACCATTAGGGGGCAAGATTCGAACCGC
This sequence comes from Silurus aristotelis, assembly GCF_946808225.1. Lineage (NCBI taxonomy): Eukaryota > Metazoa > Chordata > Actinopteri > Siluriformes > Siluridae > Silurus > Silurus aristotelis. The sequence goes on along the minus strand of NC_139600.1, from coordinate 7,619,981 downwards.
GGTAAAGCGAAGGATTACTGTACACCTTTTTCTTTCTTTTTATTTAATACAATTAAACATTGTTTAAACTCTTGTACTGCTGGAAAACTGTTCAGGAACCAATACATTTTGTGGATTGTATAGAAACAATTGGGAATTTTGTGTCAGAACAACTTCATTCATTGAACATTGCTAGCTAGTCTGACTGGTGCTTATTTTTCCCTCTCTGTGTGTTTCGAGAAATGTTGTGTGTTCATTTGTTTCATGATAAAAACCAATAGTAAGATGAAATAGCTTCACCATTTGCACGAGTGTTAGACTCAGCTAAAATGACGTTACGCATGACCTGACCTTGTTTGTATGCTTTGTTTGATTAAAACGAGAAAGGCAGGGTGGTGTATGGCTTCTTCATACAGAAGCTTATGAGGTGACAAGAAATAAGTGAAAATAATGAATAATATTAAAAGAAAAAAAGAAAAAGGGTGTAGATTCTACAAGCCCAGAAAGGTACTGGTGCAAAAGAGGATAAGGTCATTCTAAACTAGACCACACCTACTAGGATCAAATCTTTTCATTCTAGGGGATAATAAATGAACCCACACCCTCTTTCCTAGACATTTTTCAATAATATAGGATTCAGTCTAACTAAAGTCCTAATGTGTTGAGCCTGATCTCAGTTCTGTACTCACGCATTTCCTCCACCACTTCTGGATCGCACTCTTTATATTTCTCCAGCTCGGCACGTAGGGTTTCTCTCTGCTCTTTCAGAGATGCGAGCTCCTTACGAAGAGTCACTCTTTCCTCCTAACACACACACACATACACAAACACACACACACACACACACACACACACACACACACACATACACACATACACACATACACACAGACTAGATTGTAAGATAAACGTATTTAGATATTTTAGTTTGATGAATAATACCAGCTTTACAATTCGATTGTCGGACAATTTTGAATCAAATCTGTAAATAAAAAAAAACATTTTATTTATGAATCATAAACTATGCCAACAATGTGCGGTTTTGACCGTATCTTCATTTTCAAAAATAACTCATTTATACAATTTCACCAAAAAAAAAAACGTTGTGTCTTATTTTTAAGCTGTGAAATCTGAACACTGAAATGAAATATACAAAATGTAAGTGAATTTGACATGAAAAAAATAAAGGTCCACCTTTATGTCTCTCATCAGAGGTCACTGATGTTACAAGCATATGAATTGTACTTCTTATAGCTTGAACATCTGTATAAGGCTTTGAACTCATACTATAAATGCTAGAAATCTTTGGAAATAGAACAGCGTCAGTTAAACGGATTAGAGTGAATGTTTTTTTCATTCTGAATATTATAAAACAATAAAAGATAAGAAGTTTGATTGTTGGCTGTTTATAGGTAAAGGGCACCTCTGCGCTATATTTTAACTTTGTGGGACCTCTGGTGGTCAAATAGTGTAACTACATAAGAACAATTAGTAACAGAATGCTGATTTCTATGCAGTGCATTATCTCACACACACACACACACACACACACACACACACACACACACACACACACACACACACACACACACACACATACACATACACATACACATACACACACACACACACACACACATACACACACACGCACACACACACTGCATTGTCTCGATTCATATAACAATTGAAGCATCAACCAGTTGGAGACGGGAGTCATGGTATTGAAATATGAACAGGGGTTAGGTCTATTTAAAAAGCTGATGATGCAAGAACATGTCTGTTCAGCCAAACACAAAGTAATCACTGGTGTCTTATTCATGCAATGTGCTACTTTTGCACAGTAATTTTATACTGGTCCCACCTGCCCAATTATGTGTTTGTGTGTAATTTAATAACTCTGCTACAGATGCTGTTATGTCTCTGGTTTAGAAACCATTAGTTTACCATTAGTTGCATGTTACAACACAAACATGTCAGATTAGAGGCGGCTAATGGAGCTCAAGGAGGTTCCCCTTCCCCTTGTTTTGCCTTTGTCTTTCTTGGAATTTAATCTCTGACCTTATAAATAATGTATGCATTTTTTTATGCTTTTTTTTTTTTTTTTTTTTTTATAATTTCCTCCAAACGCACCATGAATCTCCCATTAAACTGATTATTATACACATATGAATTTAGATTTACTTATTATTTGAAAGCACTGATTGTAGCATCACATTTAATTAAATGATTAGAAATATACAGTATATTCAGTATATGGACTAAAGTTAAAATTGCTATGTGATTCCATACTACATTTTGTCCCCATTTGCTGTTATAATAACCTCCACTCTTCTGGGAAGATGGACCACTAGATTTTGGTGTGTACTTGTGGAGATTTTTTGCTCATTCAGCTACAACTGCGTTAATAAAGTCAGGCACTGAAATAGGTGAGGAGGCCTGTGGTGCAGTCAGAGCTCCAGTTTATCCCAAAGGTGTTCACTAGGGTTGAGTTTATAGCTCTATAGCAGGTCACTCAAGATTCTCCACTCCAATCCATGTAAAGCATATGGAGCTGGCTTTGTATAATAGGCCCCTATTATATATATCTTCATGCTGGAACAGGTTTGGGTCTCAGGTGTCCCAATACCTTTGTCCATATAGTGTATATTATAATTTTTCTCAAGGAATCTCATACAGTATGTATGTTTTACTTGTCTTTTTACTCTCAGTGTTTATTATCTGTGTGTACTGTATTGGTGGATTAGTGTCTTGTACTGGATTAGTCACACTGAACAACATTATAGTGTATTATAAAGTACAGAATCTGATATTAAACCAGGGGGTGTAATATACAACTATGTTATATTATGTAAAGTTCAGTTATGACTGAATAAGTGCTAAACAGACAGCTTACGGTATCTTCTCGTCCATCTTTGGCTTTTTCAACGGCCTGCTGAAGACCGGTACATCGGTGCTTTCCGTCCTCAAGCTGCAGAAAAAGAGAAACTTATGACATGCGCTTCTTTGGTGCATTAGAACAGTCATTAGAACACATTAGAAAAGAAAACACATCTCCTCAAAGAAGTAAACCAACAGAAAAAGTTCTGTTGGTTAAAAAAAAAAATCACAATCACAAAAGAACTTTAATAATCTAACAGGTAAAAACAATAATGTGACCTACAAGTGACAGAAGAGATCAGTCTTAGCATTAAACACAGCGCAATGAAACTGAGTACCATGGCAACTTAAACACACACAAGAGAATGAGACACAGGTGACAGCAACATCCTGACAAAAACAACATCCATCCCCACATCCATCCTTCAAGCCTTATATTACAGTTCAGTGAAAGTGGACTGCCAGTACTGAATTTGCAACGTGGTTCTCACCAGTTTCTCCAGGTCCTCCAGTTTGCGTTTGCGGGCGTGAAGAGCTTTACTAGGAAAAGCCCAGAAATAATTGGAGGTTCCGACTCTCTCCGAGTCCACCATGTTGTCGTCCACCAGACTCTGCAGAACTTCTTTCACTGACATTGGAGCTGCACAGGACACAACACAGACTAATCAGGTTAAACTAGAAATGAAGGTGGGCAAGCAAATTTCAAATTCACTTTTGTAGTCCTGACAAATGTCACATAATGTGTCTTGTTTTTGGATTATTTCAAGGAAATGGTTTAGAATCATTAGAATTAACCTTTAAGTTAGCTCACAAGATGTTTTATATAGTTTATACTAGAGGTTGACCGATTCATCGTTTTTGCTGATCAATATTTGTTCGCTGGAACTATCGGTTATCGGAGAAAATCCATACCGATAGTTGTTCCGGGTTGCGGCTGAGAAAATCCGCTGTCATTATACAGCATTAGAGCGGCCTCTAGAGGATGCCACATTTGTTTTGACACGGGAGACACACTGCACAGAGAGCGCTATAGTATATTTATTCATTATAATTTATTAATCATTTTATTTATGAATATCATTTATATATTAATTTCATTTAGCACATTTTTAATGACTTGGTACTTTTTGTTGTAATAAAGTTCAGTATTATTTTTCCATGGAGTGTTGGTTTGTTTATCCAGTGTCTATTTTAAAAACTTGATTAATCGGTTGTCAGCAAATACGATCCAGCCTAGCTATCGATATCAGAAAAATCCACAGCTGACCTCTAGGTTATACCATGATAAACTATGATAACAGTTCAGATATTAACTTGAAAAACATTTTATATCAGTAAAACATCTAGTTCAGACTTCACTGGAGTTTCCTCAGGCACCTATAAGTATTAGGACATTACTTACTGATTCCTTTGGTTTTTGGGGCGATTTTTTCAAGGTCCTTCAGCTGAAACACATCTTTCTATTATAGACGAAACAAAGACGTAGCAATTTCAATGATATCCAAATAAGCATCAGTTACCAGTAATCAGTTATGAACACAAAAATATAGTACAAATATTATGAAAAAATATAAATATCCTCTCAAACTCAAACTCTATAATTATGTGGTAACTTTTTAAACACACTTCATTTAATTATATTGATGAATAAATTTTATAATCAACTAAACTCACATAAAATGGTCATCCAACATTTCAACTAAGAATAAACTCAGTTACCGTTTCAAAGAATATCTCCATCATGCGGCTTCTTTTCTCCTCCAGGCTTAGGCCTTTCTTCTTTGACTGTTTGGAGAAAATGCAGAAAGTAAAAATACATTATATATGAAGTATTATCACACCACGAAATCACAAAATTTAAGGACAAATGTTTTAACTTCTGTGACGTTTGTGACTTTTACCAGCCTTGAAAATGTTAATAATTTTCTTTATTAATAAAATAAGTCTCTTTACTAATGTTATTGTGGAGAGGTTTCACAGATTTATTTTTCCGAACAGGCAAAACTCAGCTTAATGTCTCATCTTTCCCATGCAATTAATCACGATACTCTACATACAGGAACCCAACAATCTCCCGAATTAACTTGCTGTGACAAAAAAGATTTACTCGGGTGATACGGATTGAAAACATCCAATAAGGCGATTCTCAGAGTGGAATGTCAGTGTTCTTATGGAAAGATTATATGATGTTTATAGAGAAAGACATTAGATAATAACCTGGCAACCGGGAAAGTCTGTATAATAGATATTAGATATTATAGCTGTCCACTTATAAAAAAAAAAGTGCAGTTCTGGAAAATATAAATAATACAAAATTTTACATTTTATCTAATAAAATAATCTACCCAGTAAAATATTATGTGAATATTGTTTATGAAGCATTATCTCTCCTTAATAGTCTAAATAATTTCATTTTGCAGTGTTCTTATAGGAAGATTACATTTTGTTCATAAAGAGGGATATCACATAAACTGGCAACTCAAAATGTCTGTATAATAGACTTTAGAGATTTAACTCTACTTATAAAAAAAATGTGCAGGAATATATGAAACATGTATGAGAGAAATGATAAATATTTCATTAAACAGAAGTATTTTAAGAGAAAATATTTTCACACTTGTTCCCGCCCGGTTTCGAACCGAGGACCTTTCGCGTGTTAGGCGAACGTGATAACCACTACACTACGGGAACTGAGTGTCAGCGAGGCGCCCACTTCCGCTCATAAACCTGTCTATTGTTTATCGTTTAATTGTTTCCAATTCATAGTATTTTACGCAAATTATATAAATGCATAAACTTTACCACGCTTCTACGTGTTATTATTAACAAAGCTAACCGCCTCACCAAAACCAGCCTCGATGTCTACGTGGCCATATCAAGCTCTTCCCACCTTTCAATTTTCCCGAATAAAACTAGAAATACAACGCACCATTTTCTTCAGTTCAACGAAGTTCTTCTGTCAGAAAGTCAAAAAGTTGCTGATGCGGCTGTTTTTTTGTTGTTTTTGTTGCTCTTGTTCCCGCCAACAGTGATTGAACAGCGTGGCGATGCCACTGCGCATGCGCGGTTTTCCCTCTTTGCACTGTTTGTAAAACCAATAGGTCAAATGAATATTAATGTTATTAACACACCGATAAAGGTATTTGGTTGTCCATCGGTTTGTACGCGCGTTAATGGAGGTTTAATAACAATTAAATCATGCATGCATGAATGTTACCGAGGGGTCCAAGTGGTGCAGTACTCCTGTTCAGACACAAGGTGGCGGTGTGCCATAACAAAAGTTGTTTTCTTGTGAGCTCGACTTCACAAAAGTTGTTTTCTTGTGATCCTGCCACACACAGCTTAAATTTCTCATGATCTCGACTTGTGATCAGTAGTGAATTTGTCTGTGCATTCGTCATAACAGCATGTTCTAGATGCAGAATCATAGCATGATCATGGATGATTGCATCCGCTTTTACTTTGATCAAGGACTCTAACTAGAGATTAAGTGAATATTCACTGCAGGAAATAAGTAACTTTGATAGACACCAAAAAACCTTAACGAGATTTTTTTCATGATACAATTACTGGTATTTACGTTGAGATTGCGAGAAAATGATGTTGTGATAACGAGAAAACATCTGCTATGTCGAGATCACAAAACATTTAGTCGTGACAGCTTTTGTATAGTCATACACTGGCATCTGTATTGTTTTGTTTTTGGGTACAAATCAAACTCAATTAAACACCATCCATTCATGGTGATTTATATGTTGAGCTTCAAACTGTTGACAGGCTGAGAAGGCCAGTTTAGACTTGACACAAATTCCAGGTTCTTACCATATGAGATATAATCTCTTCCATTTGTCCTGAGTCTGCCCTGGGGTCTTCGTCTATTTCCCCAGTGGAAGCTCTGAAAGCTCCCCGAATATTATAGTGAGCATACAGTGAGGTTAATTCTCTGGGTCACTGATTAGAAGGTCAGGGTTTGAGCCTCAGCACTGCCACGTTGCCACTGTTGGGCTTTTGACCAAGGCCCTTAACTTTTTGTGCTCCAAAGGCGCTGTATCCTATCTGACCCTGCGCTCTGACCCCAGCCTTCTAACACTTGGGATATGTGTCGAAAGGTTTTAAATGTTAATGTAAAATCATTGCAAAATCTCTGTATCTTTTGTACAGGAAACAGAATTGAGTAGTTCATCTCGTGAGTCCTCTGGTCCAAAATGCTTGTTCTTTTGTCATGTGATTCCCATAGACACTACACAATGCAATAGATCAGGGTTTTTTTATTGGTCTGAATCTTTAATATTTATTTTAAAAGATTAATTATTTATTTAATTAATATTTTTTCCAATAATTAAGGGATTCATGTGACAAAAGAACTAATAACATGGCATTGTCACGTTTTCATTATTGGAACTATAGTCAAAGTTCATGTATGTTGATGTTTTGGCGGATCTGCTTATTAAAAATGTAACATTTTATCTTATTTTTGATTAAAGGAATGAAAGGAAGTAAATGATACAAAAAAGAAAGATTAATTAATTTCCATGAATGAGATTCAAAGAACCAAATCACTAAAGTGATCCGATCTTCCTATCACTAATGTATGTGTGACAAGTAAATATCTTCTGTCTCTACAATTTTGCTAATGAATTCACCAACACGTCTCTGGAAAATCTGGATATCAAGTGCAATATCAGTCTGTCTTAAGCTGTTTATATGAAAAGCTTAACAGATTTGCGCTAGTCAGCTAAACCATTAACCCTCTAATTAGCTAGCTTGTGTTCTGTGATCGCATTTGACTAGCCGTTTCATCACAGTTTAGTAGTGAAGACTTTATGAATTTCTTCACAAAAAAATTGAAAGTATTAGAAACATAATCGTGGAGGTCCAACCTCTGACAGGATCTTGTGATCCAGTCTCACCTAAAGCTCCACAATTACAATTACAATGCTGTACAAGTATAGGGCAGAAACAGCTGTATGATATTATAACCAAAGCCGAATCAACAACATGTCTGTTAGATCCTATTTCAACTAAATTACTGAAGAAGTGTTTTATATATATATATATATATATATATATATATATATATATATATATATATATATATATATATATATATATATATATATATATATATATAGTTGGTGAACCTCTTTTCAATATTTTTAACTCCTTGCTATCTTTAGGCCACGTCCCTAAACCCCTCATTAAGAAACCTAATTTGGATCCAAATTAACTAGCAAATTACAGACCCATTTCAAATCTCCCATTTATGTCTAAGATTTTAGAAAATATTCGACATTATAGATCATGACTTTCTACTGGATCGTTTACAGAATTACATCAGCATTCAGGGACAAGCATTAAGTTGGTTTAAATCCAGAGTCCACAATGCAGCAGCCAGAGTTCTCACAAGGTCGAGAGAATATAACTCTATATAACTATAATTATTGCTACTTACCTACAAAGCCCTAAATGGTTTAGCTCCCATGTATCTATCCAGTCTTCTAACACGCTACAATCAGTTACGCTTCCTGAGATCTCAAAACTCTGGACTTTTAGTAGTTCCTAGAATAGCAAAGTCCACTAAAGGCTGTAGATCATTCTCACATTTAGCTCTTAAACTGACAGTGTTCAGGACTCAGAAACACTCTCCCAGTTTAAGATGTATATATTTAGCAAGGCCTACACATAATCACATATCATAACCTTGTGCATATCCTTGTACATCGGATTAAATGCACATTATCACCTTGTGCTTGTTAATATTATGAACAGCAGCTACGCTAATTCCTCTCCTCTGCTTTTCTTTCTCTACCCATCCGAGGTATCCCGAGGTTGTGCCAGCTCCAGTTGTGTCCCACCTCATGAAGATTATGGACCTTCAAAGAGTAGATCCCCAACCCCCAAGCATTCCAACCCATCTACAAATGTACCAGTGCACGTTGGATGCCACTTCATGTAGAGTTTGGTCATTGGACTTCTTTGATCATTTAAAGGCTCTGGCATGGAGAAGCTGGTGTTGGATTTATGATGATCTCAGATGTTGAGCTATTTTATGAGTTGATCAGTAGCTCCTGGTTCCACAATGCAACTGACTGTATAAGACTATAGAAAGGACATTACTTATAATCACACACTCCAGTGCTCATGGTATTTCTCACTCCCTGGGGTTTTGTATTGTTTTTAAGATTTATGAACACACTCTTGATATCACCCAAATGAGAGTGGATTCCTCTTTTGAGTCTGCTTCTTCTCAAGGTTATTTCCTCCATCTAAGGTAGTTTTTTCTTGCCACAATCACCCCAGGCTGCTCATCATGGATAAATACACATAATTCCCGTAAATTATATATATTTTTAATAATCTTGGTGTCAAACACTTGAACACTAATAAAGTTTCATCCAATGCAGCATACCTGATTAAAGATTAGTCCCTGTAATCTACTATAGAGGGAATATTGTGTCTAGTGGATACCATTAAGGAAAATGAGAACACCTTTGCCAAAATTTAAATCATGTGTTGGTATCTACTGAGCCCCAATAGATGTAGGGTTCCATAGTGTAGTGATCATGTGTGCTTTACATGGCAAATGTCCAGGATTCCAGCCCCAGTCAAACCATATGTTTAAAAAATATTATTTGTGAGTTTTTCTCTGGGATGAATAAAGTGAAATATCTATCAATACTAGACTACACAATACACTGCTATACAATGAACATGGACAAATCTATTGGTATTTCTCAATCCCACAATTGATTTTTTTTCTCAATTAACCTTAAAACAAGAACAAAGTTATTGACATTCTTCATTCTTTATTCCACATTTGAATTTTGATTCAAGAAAATGTGTTTTTAATAATACATAAATAAAATGAGGCATGGGCAAATATACCGACCAGGCATAACATTATTGCATTATAATATTATGGCAGGTGAAGTGAATAACACTTCATCATGGCACCTGTTAGTGGGTGTATATATTAGGCAGCAAGTGATGTGACCTTCAAATTCATGTTAGAAGCAGGAAAAATGGGCAACCAAAAGGATTTCAGCGAGTTTGACAAGGGCCAAATTGTGATGTCTAGACGACTTGGTCAGAGCATCTCCAAAACTGCAGCTCTTGTTGGATGTTCCTGCTCTGCAGAGGTCAGAATCTATCAAAAGTGCTCTAAGGAAGGAACAGTGGAGAACCGGCATCAGGATCACGGGTGGCCGAGGCTCATTGGTGCACGTGGGGAGAGAAGGCTGGACCGTGTGGTCCAATACAACAGACGATAAACAGAAGAGGTTAATACTGTTAATGCTCGACAGGTCAAAACAGTTTTGGCAGCAAAAGGGGAACCAAAACAATATTAGACAGGTGGTCATAATGTTATGCCTAAACAGTGGCCATAAAGTTTTAAAGTTTAGATGCCCTAACGTAATATTTTGTTAAATAACATTTGGAGGTCACTGCAAACTTTTTTATGATAGCATTTGCTTGTTTGCATTCTCATGGCATTCAATCGGTTGTCCATCCAAAACACTAGTTACGAACAGGATTTTTTATCTCGTAGCCTGATGCTATGTTGCTTTTTTTTTTATTATTACTTCTGCTACTACTACCACTACAACTACCACTGCTACTACAACACACCCACACATGGCTGCAAACAGCTGCTGTAACTCCTCCAGTTTGGTGTGCCTAATGCCTTTACCACTCCCCATATACTCTGCAATGTCTACTTTCTCCTTTTTTACACACACGCATACACATATTTGGTCAGGCCGCATACTTCGGCTGCAAGAATCTGTTTTCACAGTGAGTGTGACCTGTAGCAACAAGTTCGCTGTAGATTGCATCACATCCGCACACACACACAGGCACCCAGAACGAGAAAGTGAGAGAGAAACAGAGAGAGAGAGAGAGAGAGAGAGAGAGAGAGAGAGAGAGAGAGAGAGAGAGAAAGAGAGAAAGAGAGAGAGGAAGAAAGAGAGAGATTTTTTTTTCCTCCTCTAGGTGAGTCAAAGCTGAAAGAGGAAGCAGGATGTCATGACGGAGGGTTGGTGCTATGGCACTATGTCTGTCTCTGCCCAGAGTAAGGGCCACTACTGCCAAAGAGGATTGTGGGAAATGACCCCCGAAGTGTTGCTGTTGATCTTGGCACTGACTGCCTGTCTGACCGAGTCTGGTAGGTGTGAACAGAGTAACTGATTTGTCTTACAGTCAGATTTCTCTCTCTCTCTTGCTCGTTTTTTTTTTTTCTTTTACTCTTCTAACTTTCCTGTGTCTTTGAGTATCTCTTTCATTTTTCGTAGAAGAAACTAAATTTATGAAGAAGATTTTTATATAACCAATCTTATATATATATATATATATATATATATATATATATATATATATATACATACACATATACAGTTTGTCACAAAAGTGAGTACACCTATTTTAGTATATCTTCTCAAGGGACAATAATATAGAAATTTAAATTGGATAGATTTTAGAGTTGTCAATGTGCGACTTGTATAGCAGCACAGATTTACTGTCCTTTAAAAATGACTCAACATACAGCGATTATTGTCAAAATGTTTAACCATGAAAAGCCACACATGTCCTATTCATCACTTTCATCTTCAATTGGTTTGTCTTGTATTAGAGCAGTTAAAATGTGGTGTTTTAAGGACAATTCTCTCATACTGACCACTGGATGTTTAACATGGCACAAGTAGTCCAAGAAGAAAGCCTCTTCAGAAGCTGGCTCACAAGAAAGAAGACTGTCCAAGAGAATGAATAACTGGAACCATGTCCTGTGGTCTGATGAGACTAAGATAAACTTGTTTGGTTCAGAAGGTGTCCAGCATGTGGGGTGACCCCCTGGTGAGGAGAACCAAGAAAATTACATCTTGCCTACAGTCATGCATGGTGATGGGAGCATCATGGTCTGGGGCATGAGTACTGCTGGTATTGTGACTTTCTGAAGCAGAACATGATGCCCTGCCTTTAGAAACTGGGCCAAACGGCAGTTTTCCAACATAATAACAAACCCAAACACACTGCCAAGATGACAACGGCCTTGCTGAGGAGGCTAAGGTTGATGGAGTTGCTGTCTCCAGACCTGAACCCTTTTGAGCACTTGTGGGGCATCCTCAAGTGAAAGGTAGAGAAGCGAAATGTATCTAACATCCAGCAGCTCGGTGAAGTCATTATGGAGGAGTGGAAGAGGATCCCAGTAACTACCTGTGCAGCTCTGGTGAATTCCATGCCCAAGAGGATTTAGGCAGTGCTGGATAACAACAGTGCTCACACACAATATTGACACTTTGAACACAGCTTTGACATGTTCCCTTGGGGTGTTCTCACCTTTTGTTGCCAGTTATTCAGACAATAATGGCTGAACGATGTGTTATTTTTTAAAAGGACAGTAAATCAGGGGCGCTGTATCATGGCTGACCCTGCGTTCTGACCCAAGCTTCTTAACACCTGGGATATGTGAAGAATATCTCTCTCGATTTTTTTTTTTTTTTTTTTCGGGGGAATCTGAATAGTCTTGACACTTTTGTCTCATATGCACCAGCAGTCTGTCTTTACATTGTTTATATGACAAGCTTAACCGATTGATGCTAGTCAGCTAAACCGTTAACCTGCTCATTAGCTAGCTTGTGAAACCATCTGGTTACCTGGCAAGTGTTCTTAAACTACTGCAATGGAGGTAAATTATTTCTTTTTACATCATTGTTCATGTGAAACACGTACAAACAAATTTAATTTATTTTATAAATGTTATTGTTTGTTTTTAATTTGTTTGATAAAATAGCAATTAGTGCATTACAAAAAGTGTACAAGCTTGTCCTAGAGTGCAATGCTAGGCTGTATTCATATTCACTCCCTTTTTTTTTTTTTTTTTTACATTGTTTTTCATGTTTTCTTTCCATATATCCTCCCAGTTTTCCTCTCCTTTAAAAGCTCTTTTAGACATGCCGTTGAAATCTAGACAAGATGACACATGCATATGAGTCACACGATAAGGATCGTGGATTAGAGATTAAAAAAATAAATAACACAATGAAGTCACACAAAAGGGCAAAAAAAGCATTTAAATAAGGAGCGTTAGTGCTAAATTCGCTAGTGCTAAAGTGCTAAGTTATTGTAGCTCATTCAGCAGCTAGCTAATAGGCTAGTAGGTGGTTTTCACAGGGATTGTAAACTTTACAGGGACTTTAGATATAAGTTATGTGTTTTGTAATGTATCTTTAGCTCAGTCGAATGAAACATCTAAGAAATGACTCACCCTTTGTAAGTTGACTATGGGAATCCCATTGTCACCAGGGTTACAATGTATAAACACTTAAAACATGAAATTAGAACATATGTGGCAGGATGTAGGTAGGAAATGAATCAATCATGATTCATGTGCTAATAAGAGTAACTTCTAGTTCCTTGTTGCAGATACTGTAGATAGTCAAATAGTTTAATTAATTATACGCTTGTAGTGTATTATCAGTAGTCACTTGGTCATCACAGCAGAAAAGACGCTGACTGAAAGTGGATTAGTGTGAATTTCTAAGTTTAAACTTTTTGGTCTGCTTTCGCTTTGTTTTATGGTTTTATGCATTACCCACATTGTCAAGCGGGGATTTAGCGCCTACCTCATCTCTGTCTAAAAGTGATGCAGCAGTGCTGTAGTCCTTCAGTCTATCCAACTGTCTCACTTCCTCATCTATACACTCTACTCTAACAAATCAGCTTCCCGTCTGTCTACTTCTGAGTGGTGATGTCTGAACATGCAGATGCTGCTCTTATATGTGACAGATACTCTGTATGTGTGTATTTTCCTCTATGTGGCTTGGTTATCTGATTCAAACCTATATAGCAGCTATGTAGGAGTGTATTTTCTGAGCTATGTAGGGGTTAGATTTTGTGCATTGTGAGAAAAGTAAAATTAAAATTAGGGCTGTGATAATAATTCGGGGTGGTGTGGGTTGAAGATTTGCTAAAAGAGCGAAATCTCATTTACTCCTGCTGTCTGATTGTCAGGAGGTAGAGTCAGAAACAAAATTACAACACAAAATAATAGATAAACATCCGTGTGAAGTCTGCTACTCTGGCTGAATGCTAATAAATGAAAAAAGACATTGTATATTAGGGTTAAAAAAATATTAATTTAGATTCATAGCATGAGTTCAGGAGAAAATTCCAGTTTTAAGAATAGACACAGACAAAACTATTGCCATATTATTTAATTGTGCACAGTATTTTGGGTATTTACTGGATCTAGCAAGTGTTTAATTCCTGAACTTTCCAGACACAAGTTCAAATTGATGTTATTTGCATATCAATCTTTGGGTGGGGGAGTGGTGGCTCCAGCAGTGAAGGCGCTGGGTTACCGATCGGAAGGTCGGGGGTTCAAGCCCTGGTATCACCAAGCTGCCACTCCTGGGCCCTTGAGCAAGGCCCTTAACCCTCTGTGCTCCAGGGGACCCTTACGAGAAAAATAAATCAAGGACCGTGACGTCGGAGCGACGTGGGGCCGCCTTCCCGTGGGCTCACCACCTGCAGGAGGGACCGTAAGGGACCGGTGCTGAGAGGATTGGGCAGCAGTCGAAGGCGGGGGCCTTGACAGCCCGATCCCTGGACACGGAGAAGTGTCTGGGGAATCTGCTTAGACTGCTGCCCCCGTCTTAATGCTCTTCATAACATTTTGGTTATACAGTGAGGAAAATAAGTATTTGAACACCCTGCTATTTTGCAAGTTCTCCCACTTAGAAATCATGGAGGGGTCTAAAATTTTCATCGTATGTGCATGTCCACTGTGAGAGACATAATCTAAAAAAAAAATCCAGAAATCACAATGTATGATTTTATAACTATTTATTTGTATGATACAGCTGCAAATAAGTATTTGAACACCTAAGAAAGTCAATGTTAATATTTGGTACAGTAGCCTTTGTTTGCAATTATAGAGGTCAAATGTTTCCTGTAGTTTTTCACCAGGTTTGCACACACTGCAGGAGGGATTTTGGCCCACTCCTCCACACAGATCTTCTTTAGATCAGTCAGGTTTCTGGCCTGTTGCTGAGAAACACGGAGTTTGAGCTCCCTCCAAAGATTCTCTATTGGGTTTAGGTCTGGAGACTGGCTAGGCCACGCCAGAACCTTGAAATGCTTCTTACAGAGCCACTCCTTGGTTATCCTGGCTGTGTGCTTCGGGTCATTGTCATGTTGGAAGACCCAGCCTCGACCCATCTTTAATGCTCTAACTGAGGGAAGGAGGTTGTTCCCCAAAAATCTCGCAATACATGGCCCCGGTCATCCTCTCCTTAATACAGTGCAGTCGCCCTGTCCCATGTGCAGAAAAACACCCCAAAGCATGATGCTACCACCCCCATGCTTCACAGTAGGGGTGGTGTTCTTGGGAGGGTACTCATCATTCTTCTTCCTTCAAAAACGTTTAGTGGAATTATGACCCAAAAGTTCTATTTTGGTCTCATCTGACCACATGACTTTCTCCCATGACTCCTCTGGATCATCCAAATGGTCATTGGCAAACTTAAGACGTGCCTGGACATGTGCTGGTTTAAGCAGGGGAACCTTCCGTGCCATGCATGATTTCAAACCGTGACGTCTTAGTGTATTACCAACAGTAACCTTGGAAACGGTGGTCTCAGCTCTTTTCAGGTCATTGACCAGCTCCTCCCGTGTAGTTCTGGGCTGTTTTCTCACCTTCCTTAGGATCATTGAGACCCCACGAGGTAAGATCTTGCATGGAGCCCCAGTCCGAGGGAGATTGACAGTCATGTTTAGCTTCTTCCATTTTCTAAGGATTGCTCCAACAGTGGACCTTTTTTCACCAAGCTGCTTGCCAATTTCCCCGTAGCCCTTTCCAGCCTTGTGGAGGTGTACAATTTTATCTCTAGTGTCTTTGGACAGCTCTTTGGTCTTGGCCATGTTAGTAGTTGGATTCCTACTGATTGTATGGGGTGGACAGGTGTCTTTATGCAGCTAACGACCTCAAACAGGTGCATCTAATTTAGGATAATAAATGTAGTGGAGGTGCACATTTTAAAGGCAGACTAACAGGTCTTTGAGGGTCAGAATTCTAGCTGATAGACAGGTGTTCAAATACTTATTTGCAGCTGTATAATACAAATAAATAGTTAAAAAATCATATATTGTGATTTCTGGATTAATTTTTTTAGATTATGTCTCTCACCATGGACATGCACCTACGATGACAATTTCAGACCCCTCCATGGTTTCTAAGTGGGAGAACTTGCAAAATAGCAGGGTGTTCAAATACTTATTTTCCTTACTGTATGTACAACATAAAGGAATAAAAATAGTCAACTATTATCTTTGAACATTAATCAGGCTAATAACTCAAGACTTTGATTAATAACTCTAAATACTAATTGAATCAATGTAGACTGTGAGTTTTTCTCTCTCTGTAACTGTAAACTTTTTTCACCTTGTGAGGATATAGTGCAAAAAGTGACCTGTTACCAGGTGAAAAACATTTTTCAGTATTGCAAAATCAATACAATAAACCTATTGTGTGACATTTTTACTCATTACTCATTTATACTCATCTGCCAATTGAAAAAGATTATCTCAAGCCTAAAAAAATTAAGATTCAGGACTTGCCCTTGCCAGTTCATTTCAAAAGTTTGTCTTTTTTACAGCTTGAAACAGTTCTTAGAAATTTAAAACATAAATAGTTGTATGAATTGCTTATTTATCGATTGTAGGATGGTAATGTTGACAGTGAAGGCAAACAGTTTCACATAGAAGAAGCCCGTCTTTGTCAACCCAAACCAATCCAAACAGAGCCTGAACATCAAGACTATTAGTCATTTGCATGATATCACAGGTTTAAATAACATAACAAAGAGACCCGGGCAAGTGGAAACATCTCTGTGACCGAAGGTTGCCATGACTCACTACTTCTCTAACACGTGAAACTAATCAGAGCTACTGCTAATAGCAAAATAACAGTATTGTGATAGACGATGATCATAGCATAAAGGTCATACATCTTTTTGATGTATTCTTCAGTTCACTGTGAGGAGGACAATGGATCTGGAGTTACTGAAAAGGAAAGCACTGAAGAGCAGATCTGTGAGTGATGCTTGAATTACCCATAATGCAAAAGTGGTCAATTGCATCCGATTTAACAATTGTACACAGTTTTTTCCACACAAATGAATTTGTGTAAATACAAATTTATGTTCATATAAATATTTGATTCTGTTTGGTCAGAAAATGTTGGTCAGACACTCCTTGCGATTACAACCTGGTTCAGAACAGTACAGTATTTGTAGGCATCTTAATAATGATTTATTTTTATGTCACTTATTTAGCAACGACTGTAACACACATCTCTCCTGTGACTGGTATTACACCAAACAGCATCTTCACAGGTAAAAAAAAAAGAAAACAATAGATTATTATTATCTATACAAAGTGAACAATTTGAATGCAATGCATCTAGGTTACATTATAAATTATATGGTCAAAAGATTGTGGACACCTGACCATAAGATTCATATGTACTTTTTGAAACTTCCCTTTTCACATTTATTTCCTATTTGCTGTTATAAAAAAAAATCCACTTTTCTGGGAAGATGTTCCACTAGATTTTGTTGTGTGATTATGGAGATTTGTGCTCATTCACCCACAAGGGTGTTGGTAAACTCACGGGAGGAAGCCTGGGGTGCAGTCAGCATTCCAATTAATCCCAAATGTGTTTTTTATTCCAACTGTTCAATACCATATTGCCATGGAGCTGGCTTTTTGCACATCAGCATTGTCATGCTGGAACAGTTTTAAAGTTTAAGTGTAGGGAAAATTTAATGCCAGCACATCCACATAAATCCTATACAAGTATTTCCATTTAACTCTGTGGTAAGTATTTGGGGAAGAACCACATATAGCTGGAAAGGTCAGGTGTCCCACTTGTCCATATAGTGTATGCTTATATTATTAATATTATTGTATCATTATTGTATCAATATATTGTCTTTTAACTACACTTATGTTTATCTCACCATGAGTCATGACTAACTTTTCCAAAAAAACCATTTCTTTTTGGTTTTTGGGTATGAAGGTATAAAATGGCTAAACACAAATCAATGGAAAATACAGTACAAAGATAGAATTAGAAGGGTGGGTGGGTGCGTGGGTGTTCTGGCCTCAATTAGCTCTTTATGTATCATTATAGGTTTCAGTTTTTTCCAGCACATGCAAAATGTACAAATAGTTTTTTGAGTCATGTTAACCGAGGTTGTTTATTTGAATTTTATACTGTTATGGGAAAGGTGTGATAATCAGTTTTGCTCAGTTTGTATATAATCATCCTCAAGCAGAATCAGAATCAGGATACTTTATTGATCCTATAGTTAAATTGTTGGGTTGCAGTTGCTCACAGTAAAATTAAAGTAAAAATTTAAGTCAAATGAAAGTAAAACTTTAGTCCATTGTAGTTTGGCTAGTCATGATTTACTTCACTGCAGTTTAGTTGGACATAGATAAGGGAAGTGGTAGCTCAGGAGATAAAATGATGGATTTCTGAGTGGAAGGTAATGAGTTCAAATCTCAGCACCTTTAAGCTGCTGCTCCTTAACCCCCAACTATTCAGTTATATAAATCAGATAACTTGTAGTTGAATTAGATAAGGGGTGTCTGTCAGATGCTTTTATTGTAAAATGTCTTAGCTTTGGGAAGTGGTAGCTCAATGGATAAGATGATGGATTTGCAATCGGAAAGTTTAAATCTCAGCGCCTTTAAGCTGCTGCTCCTTAACCTTTAACCCTTAAACCTTTGGACTTCTGATCAGGGTTAAAATCCCATTAGTATCAAGCTGCCACTGCTGGACTCTTGAGTAACTTTCAACTGCTCATTGTATAAATAAGATGATTGGAAGTCACTCTGAATATTGCTAAATGCTGTAAATGTTTTGTTTATTGTAGTTAAGCTAGTCATTATTTAGCTCAGTGTAGTTTGTCTAATCGTGGTTTTGTTAGTTGTAATTTAGTTGAACATAGTTTAGTTCACTATAGTCTGATCATATTTTTGCACTCCACGTTGAATATCATAGTAAAGCTGAAACGATTCTACAGTTTATTGTAAATAGTGCTTATGAACGTTGCTTTACAGATACTATCCACCAGGAACCGGATTCTGGAGATGCTGAAACAGAAGCGCAGGTTACTTTGGAGCAGACTTGTGAGTAAATCTGTTACATGCCATTATATATTCTTTAACACAGTATTTTAACTAGAAATTAATCTAGTTGAATTAATGAAATATTTGCACTACCTGAATATGTAGCTAATTAACATTTTTAGAATGATGATTTTCTGCATTTGAAATTATATTAGAAATTATTGTAATAAGTTGTATGTTGTGTTTTGCATAACACCTAGCATAGTAATTATATAGCTTAAATAAAGCAATAAAATTAATAAAGTTATGCAACTTGTGTGTAAAATCTAAACAGTGTTAAATCGGATATTTAAAGCAATAAGTTATTGCATGCAAAAACAACTAAAATTTCCATTGTACTAAGAAATTTACCGGGTTATTCATTGTGGTAACACTTGGGTCCCACTGAGGGGAACACACAAAGAGGAAATCAACAAGGGCGTGGCATATGATTTCACTTCTGCAATTGCAGTTGTTCAAATTATGTCACAGTGGCAGATGATTACTGTACATAGACCACATGGACAAAAGTCTGTGGTCATTTAACCATAAGATTTATATGTAGTTTCTGAACATCCCATTCCACAATTAGTCTCTATTAGATCATTATTATTATATATATATATATATATATATATATATATATATATATATATATATATATATATATATATATATATATACAATTTATTTATTTTTAAGTAGCAACATTTAGTTTTCATGACAGCTTTGCAAACTCTTGGCATACCCTCAGTCAGCCTCATGAAGTAGTTACCTGGAAGTTTTTTTTTTTTTTTTTTAACAATATGAAAGATGTTCTCAGAGGTGCTGAATTCTTATAAAACACAAATTCAGTAAATGTCCATTCAACACCTGTATGTCTAACAAAGTCCAAAAATCTCAAATTTGGACAAAGGACAGTTTTTGACTAATCGAATATCCATTCCTTGTGTTTCTTGGTCCAAGTATGTTTCTTCTGTTTGTTGTTCTCCCAAAGTAATTGTTTCTTTGTTGCAATTCGAGACGTTTTTATATAAACCTGTGGTTTCTGAAGACTGGTGATTCTAATAAACTTATCCTATGCAGCAGAGGTAGCTCTCGATTGTCTTTTCCTGGAACGATCCTCATGGGAGCATTTTACTTTTGGAGACTGCTCTTTGGGATACGTTCAAAATTCTTGAGAATTTTCGGATTGACTGACCTTTATTTCTTAAAGTAATGATGGACTGTTTTGCTTTCTACTTAACTAAGTGTTTCTTGTCATGATATGGATTTGTACACTAGTTGTAGTAGCACTTATAGGGCTGTT
>NC_139600.1:7424640-7594640 GCF_946808225.1 Silurus aristotelis | reverse complement strand
AAAGAAGGTAAAATCCCTTACCCGTATTTATTTCTTACTTCCTCTTCCACTGCACGGTGGATAAACAGCAGTAGATGGCAGTGTATAATCACAGCCAGCAGGCGTCGCCATACTTTAAAAAATAGCCAACATTCAACATTAACTCTTCTCTTCTGAAATTCTACTAACAAGTTCCCAGACTTGTGTTTTTCTTTTTGGTGTTGTTTTTTCTTCTTCATATTTTTAGTATACTGTAATAACAGCACTAAAGACTAAACCATTCGATTTAAGTACACTAAGGAAAGAGAACTGTTTTTTATGCTCACCTGCAGGAAGTGACACCAGCATGAACTCAAAACAGAGGCATCCTTCATGAACATACTGCTGTGAGTAGTGTGTGTGTGGTTGTTACAGATTACAGTGTTCAATTAAACATCTACTGTTTCTTTTGAACATATTTTTATATAATAAACAGACATTTTGAAAGGAGAAAAAAAAAATGAAAATGTTTGTGTGTAATTATAATTAGTGTGTGTTAGGGATTGTAATGTGTATAGCTATAATAAGTGTGTGTTGTAATGAGTGTGTAGGAATATTGAATGTGTGTTAGGAATTATTTCAATTAAATTCAATTCGTTTTTATGTGTGTGTGTGTGTGTGTGTGTGTGTGTGTGTGTGTGTGTGTGTGCGTTTTACATTTAATTTCTAAAGATATGATCTACTTTGCTGTTCTTATCTCAACATACTTTAACAAATGTCTTTATTCCTTTAATCCTTCATTCGTTCACTTCCTCGATATGTGAAATTGTCAGCACTTTCTCCTTTTAAAAGAAAATCTTGAAGCTGGACATAAAACACTAAATAATCAACAGTGCAATAATCAATGGATTCAAGCTTCAAAGCACACTCACACACATACATATGCAGGGGTACACACATATCTAATAGATCTCATATCTGTTGTTTCAACTCTCAAAATCAGATGTGTATTTGAACACACACACACACACATGTTTTCAAGTTAAAAAATTATAAAAAAAAAACCCAAAAAGAATACACTCTGAAAGTAATAGGCGGAGACTAAACAAACTTGCGGCCCACGAGTACCGAACAGAGTATATATACAGTATAAAAAACATCAGACTATTATTATGATATTCCTAGCGTTTTTCAGACGTGTCTTGAGTGTGTGCATAACGTGATTAAATAACAACAAAAAACACACCAGTGATTTTGTTGCTTCCTCCACTGACTCTCGTGCCTGTGCACCTTTATCTTTTATTAAACTTTATTGAGAAAACTGTTTTTTCGGGGAAAATGCTTATCTCCAACAGTTCATTGTAGATTTAACTTTGCCTTAATTCTCTGTGTGCACGTGTGTGTGTGTGTGTATACTTCCTTCATCTATTTCCCTCTTGTGCCGCAGGTAATTGCTGTGGGGCTTCGATAAAAAGTAAGAAAGTGCGCTGGAGCACTCGGCATCCTACCACACTAGTACCAGCTTTCCTGTGATCTCACACACACACACACACACACACACACACACACACACACACCTTGTCTGAAATCTTGGCAATGAACATCACCATTACATTTCAATACAAATTTTCTTTTTTAGACATAATCACAATTTGTGCGTGTGTGTGCGTGTGTGTGTGTGAAAACAAAACCTGTTCTGTTGTGAAGACTACTGAGAACACACACTCTCTCACTGCTTAACTTTTAACTTTTATAAGAAAGGCTAAATGGCATATCTTGAGCTGTTATTTTAAAATGTCATTTCTTTTTTCTTCATGCATTCATCTGAGATCTTTATTAGTGTTGGTTTAGTTGGTCACGTTCACATTCCTTGCCTGTTTTGTATGTATTACATGTATTGTTTATTACAGATAGGTTGTTTTTTTTTTTTTTTTAATGCAAACACAAAAAACGCACTGTTTTGCCGCCATTTGTTTTTGTTTTTAGGAGTTGTATAAGTTTTGTATCTTCAGTCTGCCATGGTTTGTTCAAAATTCTTTAGTAAAGCGATATATTGTGTATTTTGTGAATTTTGTGGGTTTTTTATAAACAGTCATTTTACTAAAGTTACATTTGTTCACAGCTGTCCATCATCCTACTGAGTTCAGAGAAAAAGAAATTGATGTGATAAATATGACCTTTTCCAGAAATTGTGCTGCTAAATAATTAGTATGCGTAATTTATAGTGTTACTTAATGTCATTTAATGGGGGTGAAAAAGGAGGCAAGTGCAGATAAGATACAAATACAAACAAAATCATTGGGTATATAGAATTGCAAAAAGCTGAACCTGATCATGGAACTGAACAACATTTACATGCAGTGGTCCATTCCCTTCCTTCTCCCAAAAGAGGAGGGGTAAATAAAGAAACCCCTAAACACCGCATATTCTCCTTACTCTGTTTTTGTGCTTTTGCATAGTCAATCATGAAAGACTGATGTGAGACAAACTGTGAGGTGCAAGCTGAGATGTTACCTGTAATGCGAAGGGGCTGGTGGGTAATGTATTCCCAAGGTTCAAGGAATGAACCTCACACTAACATTTTTTCATGAAATAGAATGCCTTCTTGTATTTAAAAATTTATGTTTACATACAGTAGATACCAGCAAAGTCGGAAAAATCGGCTGTCCCAATACGTTTTACCACATAGATTCTAAACCAATGTCTAAATTTGTTTCTTATATGTTTAAAATTGTGTTCACAATACTACTACTACGTATAATAATAATACTCATAATAATATTACAGTAATCCCCCATTATGTTCCAAAACCGCCTGCGATAAACAAAAAAATTCGATAAATCCCAAAAACTTTTTTTTTTTTTTTTTTTTTTGTTTAAGCCGTAAATCATCCTCCCACACTCTTTAAACACACAGAGAAAACATTTGCAAGAATATAGTGAGAAAATCTTTGTCTAAATTGGTAGAAATACATTACACTTTATCACATGTATAGTGAGTACATGTACTGTACAGTATACAGTTCGGTAGTGGCGTAGCCTATGTGTGGTTTCTCTGCTTGTTTATTGGCTAAAGTGTCCTATGATGACAACAAAGAAGCTGAGACAAATTAGTTATGTTGCAAATGCAATTCCGTGATCAACCGGGGGCGTGAGATTCGAACCGCAGTAAAGGTTCTACGTAGCATGATATATACTATGTTAATTACGTCTAGTTACGGATTCTAGATTGATTATACACTGATCAGGCATAACATTATGACGGTTAAAGTGAAAAACACTGATTATCTCTTCGTCATGGCACCTGTGAGTGAGTGGTATATTTTGAGTCAAACTGTTAGAAGCAAAAAAAAATGGGGGGGTTTGACAAGGGCCAAATTGTGATGTCTAGACGACTGGGTCAGAGCATCTCAAAAACTGCAGCTCTTGTGGGATATTCCTGGTCTGCAGTGGTCAGTATCTATTAAAAGTGCTCCAAGTAAGGAACAGTGGTGAACCAGCGACAGGGTCATGTGCGGCCAAGGCTCATTGATGCACATGGGGAGTAAAGGTTGTTCCGTGTGGTCCCGATCCAACAGATGAGCTCCTGTAGCTCAAACTGCTGAAGAACTGAATGATGTTAATGCTCGATGGGTTAGAACTGTTTTGGGAGCAAAAAGGGGACCAACACAACACAATATTAGGCAGGTGGTCATAATGTTATGCAGAATGTTATGTTGAAAATGTCTTACTCTTGTTTTATCAGGTTATCAAATAGTCACATTGACACCCTATTTCCTCATTATTATTTTTTACTTCTACACTCGACCCAGTGTTTAGTTTATTGTGAAATACATCTGTTCATGCTCAGCGTGACAACGAGCAAAGCTTCGACGGACCCCAACAAGCACGATGGATGGGAAAAACTGTTTCTGTAGCTCGGCAAGATTTGCTGGGACTATTCCATACAGAGAGTAGAGTTCAATACAGAACATAACAAACACCCAGTGTAGCTTGGATAAGGCTCTGATAATGATACTCTGATAATTATATTGTGTTTTTACAATCGATCAATTGCCCCTCACCAAAACAAAAAAAGGAGGGGAATATTAAACTAGAAATGCACATTGTCAACCTCCAACACTGGAACAGATTAGCGCTCGCTATGAGAAGTTAGCCGAGAGACTTCCTGCTGTGACGTGCTGATAACCGACACCAGATGGATTTCATTTGTCTGATTTTCCCTTTCCAAACTTCTGTCTTCCTGGCACTGAGTCCTCATTAATCCGAGCTTAAATCGCAGGATGCACTTTGTACGGAGGTTATCTCCAGCCAAGATCCTCTTCTTCACTTCCACAATGTTGTGATAAATGATAGGACATACAGTAGATGCTCTGTATTTCTTAAACGAAGTACAAACGCGGTTCATTTGCAATTCATGTCCTGATAAACACACAGAACAATAAAAACTAATTCATCAGGCATGCTCCGTTGGTTAACATCTACAAAAAGATGAAAAATGTATTTAGCTATGAATAATTACGCTAATTATAGCTACTTTAAATTTATACTCAAGGTAAGGAAAGAGCACAAGCTAGCAGTGGCTTTTCGGGAACACTTTTATCTTCTGCATATGTAATGATTACAAATGATTTCTAATTTCACACTGACAGCAACATATTGTATTTCTCTCTCTCTCTCTCTCTCTCTCTCTCTCTCTCTCTCTCTCTCTCTCTCTCTCTCTCTCTCTCTCTCTCTCTCTCTCTCTCTCTCTCTCTCTCTCTCTCTCTCTCTCTCTCTCTCTCTCTCTCTCTCTCTCTCTCTCTCTCTCTCTCTCTAGTTCTTGTATCAAGCTAATTATTCCCAAAGCATTTACATCAGCTTTTATCACATCAATCACTCAATAACCTTCCATTAAGCAGCGTCTTATATTCTACTATGACCTAATGCGTAATTTAGAAGTATTTTAATGAAGTTTAGGGTTTCTACAGGGTGGACAGTAAAAAAATGAATGTAATTCGTTATTGTATTTTTTCACGTATTTGTACTTTACTGAAGTATTTCCATGTGGGAAGACTTTTACTTTGACTTCACTACATTTAATGGTCATACAGAGTTTTTCCTTTTTATTTATGAGTGGGTAAAAACTTAGAGAAGTTATATAATGCACAATGTGTTTAAGGTACAATATGTGTAGAGAATGTAGAATATAAAAATGTATAATGTACACCCAGATGATATATAGATATGAGGATAGTCTAGGATATAAAATGAATTATATGTAGAATGAATTAATAGAATGATTGAATAGAATAATATTATTATATAGAGAATAATTGTCCAGAATGATATAGAATGTGCAGAGTGGAGCAGAACTGCATGATGTTTAGTGGAATCAGTAAAGTATCAGTGGTGTTCAGTTCAGTAGGTTGATGGTAGATAAAAAAAAAAAAAAACTGGCCTTGAATATGTTGAATATGGCCCTCTTGACTAAAATTAAACAATCAAATCCAATTTAATTCATTTTTATTTGTATAGCGCTTTTATTTGTCCCAAAGCAGTTTTACACAAATACAGTGATAATAAAAGATAACAAAATCCAATGATCATCCGTTTAAAAAAATATTTCTAGGGTAGAAAAGCAGTCAACAGGTTCCACCGAGATTTGAACTCGGATCGCTGGATTCAAAGTCCAGAGTGCTAACCATTACACCATGGGACCATGACACTAGTTGGAAACTAACAACTACTGCCTGCTATAGCAGTGTCTCCCATCTCACTAATGTCAGAGACTAATAAGTTATAATATTAACAAGGTCTTCACTATTCTTCCCTACTGAAAATCCAAGATTGAACCAGAGAGCTTTGAATCCTCATTCTAATGCGCTCCCAATGTGAAATCTGATCCCAAGTGGTCACTGGGGACACGTTTGACAAGTGTGAACATCTCCGCTGTCTGTTTGTCTGCAGAGAGATGTTCCACCTGGGTGTGAATAAAGCCTATTACACCAAGGAACTAAAACACCATTGAAGTTTAGTGTCCACTTACTGAATCTACTGACTTAAAACACACTGTCAGGGAAATTCTAAAGGAAACTACATCGTTACGACCGAAAGGTGAGCTGTATAGTTTGATTTTCAGTCTAACTCTCGATGTGAATGCTACGGTTAAGAGAGGTTGACCAAATTGTAGAATATAATCTTTCTTCAGTAGTAAAAAAAATAAGTTAAAGCTTTATGTTCCACCAAGTTTTGAACTTGGATCACTGGATTCAAAGTCCAGACCCAGACGGCTAACTATCATACCATGAGCTGATGTGAAGCTAGCATATACCAACATATACAGTCTGCAATAGCAGTGACTCCCTTCTCACTAACATCAGGGACTAAAAAGTTATTATATTAACAAAGTCTTCACTATTCTTCAATACTGAAAAATCCAAAAAGTGATCCATATTTCACTTAACCAGAATTTTGACATACTATACTATTCTAAACTAGAAATAGGCCAAAATAGTAATGAGGAATCATCAGATCTTCACTCTAAGTCTCTCTAAACTGAGTTATTTTGCCTAAAACACACAAGAGACTTTACATAATCACCAAAAACTGAAAAAATGATCTGTTTTCGTCTTATCACTAACGTCAGAGACTGAGCACTCCATTCAGTACAAAGGTCTTCAGTAAAACATTCTCCCAAATTCGATATTTTTTGCCCAAACAAGTGGAGGTTTATCCACTAAACCCGGAAAAAAACCTAGAATTGTGACATACTAAAACCACACATAGTGCAAACAATGACCCAGGGAATTTCAGAGCTTTAGTTTAACACTCACAACTGAGATATTTCAGGAAATAAGTATAAGATCTTCACCATATGAACCAAAATACACAAATTACATGTGTGATCATTTCTGTCTAGCTACTATGAAAAACTCATATGTGTACTGTCAACAATGTTCAGGAAACAACTAAACTGGAAATATTTCCCATGCTGAAGAAGAAATTTAATTTGCTTGAACAGGATTGAATTTCGAGGAGATGATGTCACTTGTAAATAAAATATCAGAGAAAAGAATTTAACACTTTAAATATTACAATTTTTTATTTGAATGACCAATATAATGCACATTTAGAGCTAAACTTAATCGGTTCAATCTGTTTCAAGTGAGTTTAGCTAACTGTTAATTGACTGGGATGTTTTTTTCTCGCTATTGTTCGGTGCTAACCATTGCATTAATCAGCACAGCACTACTCCAGTAGAGCTCTCTGGGCCAAATATACAACGACAAAGCAGCGTGACTCGATTTCTATGCTTAAAATGTTTAGAACATTTGTAAAAACCTCTCAAAATCTCTTCATGAGAGATTTTATAGTGTTGCAGCTGACAATAATTCAAGTGAACTCAAATGCTAAAGATGTTTATTTTAATAGCCACGGTCACCTTCCTGCTTCCTGTTTCCCAATGCCACAATCGTCCTCAATCTATATATATATGTATGACTAAACGATTCCCTCTGTTTTTTTCTTTGTTTTTACATATTAGGAATTGGAGCCCATTCTCAGTGTACAGAGTTTATGTGCATTGCAGTTTCTTTAAGATTCCAAGCTTTTTCTAATCTCATATACAGACCTCCTGTTTAGCTGCAGAGGGCCTACTGCCAGGCTAAATGCCATACTTCTCTCTCTCTCTCTCTCTCTCTCTCTCTCTCTCTCTCTCTCTCTCTCTCTCACACACACACACACACACACACACACACACACACACACACACACACACACACACACACAGACATTCTTTAGGGCTTCAGTGCAGATTAAGGTATTTAATGTGGCAACTTAGCATGAGGAGAGAGTTCCAGTATGCAGAACCCCTGTAGAAAAATAACATTTCTCAGTGTTTAAAAACTGCTAACAAACATGTTTTTGGATCCTTTTTTCAAAATCTCAGTTACAAAACATACATTACTTGAGGGTCATAGATTTTCAAGTACGCAAACGCTTACACACTGGGCTGTGGTGAAAAAAATTGATTTGTAAGTGAGCATTTGTGAGAAATTTCCCCACTGTGGGATAAATAAAGGTATATCTTATCTTATATATGTACTGTACCCAACAAAAGATTGGACACACCGTCCGTTGTTTGTGTTTATTTTTTATTATTTTCCATTGTTTTAATACTGTTTTAATACATCCAAACTTTGAAATAACACGTATGGAATGATGTAGTGAACAAAAACATGGTAATAGCACAGAATATGTTTTATATTTTTTAAAGTTGAAAAGTCATTTTGCTTTGATGACAGCTTTGCACAAAATTTTGGCATTCTTTCAGTCAGCCTCCTGAGGTAGTCACCTGAAATGGTTCTCCAACAATCTTTGAGGAATTCCCAAAGGTGCTGAGTGCTTGTTGGCTACTTTTCCTTCACTCCCAGGTCTAACTCATCCCAAACCATCTCAACTGTATTTAGAGCCGGTGACTGTGGAGGCCAGTTCATTTGATGCAGCACTTACATAAGCTGGAGATGTGTTTGGGGTCATTGTCCTGTTGGAAAACAAATGATGGTCCCACTATGTGCAAACCAGATGAAATGGCATGTTGTTGCAAAATGCTGAGATAGCCATGCTGGTTAAGTGTGTCCTACATTTTGGTGACCAACAGTGTCAACAATTAAGCACCCCCACACTATTACACTACCCCTCCATGCTTCACAGAGAACCACACGTTCATGAACCATCTATTCACCTTCTCTAAGTTTAACAAAGACCAAACATCTCAAATTTGTACTCATCAGACCAAAAGACAATTTTCCATTAATCTAAAGTTCATTCCTGGTGTTTTTTGGCCCATGCTTTGTTGTTCTTCTGAAGTAATGGTTTCCACCTTAAAGGCCTGACACATACATTCTCTTCTGAAGAATAGATGATACTTGAACTCAGAGAAGCATTAATGTAAATCTGCAGTTTCTGAGGCTGGTAATTCTAATAAACTTATCCTCTGCAGGAGAGGTACAGAATATCTGTTTTTTTCCTGGGTTATTTATGATGTTTTTATTTACGACAAAATTTCATATGTTATTTCATAGTTTAGATGTCTTTAGTTTTAATGTACAATGTTGAAAATAATAAAAATAAATAAAAACAACTGAAGGAGAAGGGATGCCCAATCTTATGCCTGGTACTGTATGTATGCAATTGTGCAATCTTATGAACATTTAAATGCTAATAAAAAAAGAAATATATGCAATAACTCTTTTGATTTATTTTTGTATTTTTCTGGTCAATAATACTTTTTTTTTTATTAAACAATGCACAAAACCTTATTTTATTTTATTATTATTTTTTTTTTAATCTTTCATAAAATCTTCTGTCACCAAAACAAATTCCTTGTAAGTGAAAACATAATTGGCAATAAAGCTCTTTTTGATTCTGATGTTTGCATGTATATATGTATGTATGTATGTATGTATGTATGTATGTATGTATGTATGTATGTGTTTATGTATGTATGTATATACAGTGAGGAAAATTAGTATTTGAACACCCTGCTATTTTGCAAGTTCTCCCACTTAGAAATCATGGAGGGGTCTGAAATTGTCATCGTAGGTGCATGTCCACTGTGAGAGACAGAATCTAAAAAAAAAAAAAAACAGAAATCACAATGTATGATTTTTAAACTATTTATTTGTATGATACAGCTGCAAATAAGTATTTGAACACCTGTCTATCAGCTAGAATTCTGACCCTCAAAGACCTGTTAGTCTGCCTTAAAAATGTGCACCTCCACTACATTTATTATCCTAAATTAGATGCACCGGTTTGAGGTCGTTAGCTGCATAAAGACACCTGTCCACCCCATACAATCAGTAAGAATCCAACTACTAACATGGCCAAGACCAAAGAGCTGTCCAAAGACACTAGAGACAATATTGTACACCTTCACAAGGCTGGAAAGGGCTACGGGGAAATTGCCAAGCAGCTTGGTGAAAAAAGGTCCACTGTTGGAGCAATCATTAGAAAATGAAAGAAGCTAAACATGACTGTCAATCTCCCTCAGACTGGGGCTCCATGCAAGATCTCACCTCGTGGGGTCTCAATGATCCTAATTAAGGTGAGAAATCAGCCCAGAACTATACAGGAGGAGCTGGTCAATGACCTGAAAAGAGCTGGGACCACCGTTTCCAAGGTTACTGTTGGTAATACACTAAGACGTCATGGTTTGAAATCATGCATGGCACGAAAGGTTCCCCTGCTTAAACCAGCACATGTCCAGGCACGTCTTAAGTTTGCCAATGACCATTCGGATGATCCAGAGGAGTCATGGGAGAAAGTCATGTGGTCAGATGAGACCAAAATAGAACTTTTGGGTCATAATTCCACTAAACATGTTTGGAGGAAAAAGAAGGATGAGTACCATCCCCAGAACACCATCCCTACTGTGAAGCACGGGGGTGGTAGCATTATGCTTTAGGGGTGTTTTTCTGCACATGGGACAGGGCGACTGCACTGTATTAAGGAGAGGATGACCAGGGCCATGTTTTGCGAGATTTCGGGGAACAACCTCCTTTCCTCAGTTAAAGCATTGAAGATGGGTTCGAGGCTGGGTCTTCCAACATGACAATGACCCGAAGCACACAGCCAGGATAACCAAGGGGTGGCTCTGTAAGAAGCATATCAAGGTTCTGGCGTGGCCTAGCCAGTCTCCAGACCTTGGAGGGAGCTCAAACTCTGTGTTTCTCAGCAACAGGCCAGAAACCTGACTGATCTAGAGAAGATCTGTGTGGAGGAGTGGGCCAAAATCCCTCCTGCAGTGTGTGCAAACCTGGTGAAAAACTACAGGAAATGTTTAACCTTTGTAAATACAAACAAAGGCTACTGTACCAAATATTAACATTGACTTTCTCAGGTGTTCAAATACTTATTTGCAGCTGTATCATACAAATAAATAGTTGAAAAATCATATATTGTAATTTCTGGATTTTTTTTTTTTTTAGATTATGTCTCTCACAGTGGACATGCACCTACGATGACAAGTTCAGACCCCTTCATGATTTCTAAGTGGGAGAACTTGCAAAATAGCAGGGTGTTCAAATACTTATTTTCCTCACTGTATGTATGTGTTTATATATATGTATGTATATATGTATGTGTTTATGTATGTATGTATGTATGTATGTATGTGTGAATGTATGTATTATGTATGTGTTATGTATATTTGTGTGTGTTTCCAGTAATAACATTTCTTCTAAATTCTGGACTTTTTTTGTCTACGATTAAAGGTGTCCATGTTAAAATAGAAGTGATAAGTAGTAAATTATGGAGTCAAATTAGAAACGAATCAAGCTTTTTTTTGTTTTAGAAAGGTTTCTAATTTGCATCATTTACTACTAATCACGCCGTTAACCATTCGCGCATGCGCAATGTCTAAGCTCAGGACGCCGTCGGCACGCATGCGTGAAAACGGTGGGAGAATTTCGTGTGCGGGGGAAAAAAAGGGGGGGCGTGGTCGCGTTTGTTCGACGTCATCATCCTGAGACTGTGGAAAAGAAGCGATTTTGTGCTCAGTGTGTGTATGTGTGTGAGTCCCCGTGTTCGGCTCGGTGTTGACCTGCGACGGATTATTATAATGTTATAGTTATTTTTTAATTATTTTTTTAAATTCACGGCGGTTTTTTTTTAAACACGTAACGGAAATATTATTATTATATATATATATTTTTTACTCTTCTCAGCCGAGTGGAATGTGTGTTGCCGTACACACCTCTGTGGATGGATATAAATAGGATCCGCGGTGTGCGTGAGTGAGCGGGACCGGGTTTTTTTTTATCTCCTGTGCTAGCTTACATGGTGGTGATTATTACTAGCATTTCAAGCCCGTGAAAGCGTGTTGCCTTGGCTACGACCCGCCGAGGGGGGATTTTTTTTTCTTCCGAAGACCGGCGTATGTGCACCGGAAGGAGCCTCATCTCCTGAACCACGCGCTGCCCTTGTGTCCCCCCTTTCCGCCTTGTTATTTAAAGGTAAACAAACAAACATTCAATATTTTAATTATCCTTCACAAGCGCTTACTTTGTAAATAACACCTTCTTATGCCCATGTTGTGCTCATATGGTCCTCCAAAAAGCACTTGGATTCCTTACCAGTTTTCCCAAAGCCCACACGACGGGGCTGTATTCCAAATCGGGGATTGTTTCCTGTATATGTGTCCTACACTTTCTATAAAATTAAATGGATTTTTATTAGCACTGGAGTGCCCTGGGGTGATCTCTAAGTAGCCGTTTAGCATCAGGTTCAGCTAGCCTTTAGCCTTCTCCATCATTATGGTGGCAATGCTAACGTTCATAGCTCATAAAGGACAGGGCTATGTGGCTAGCTAGCACAAGATACACTTTCCTACACTACACACTGAAAACCGAAAATAAATTTTTTACGTTGTTTTTATCTTGTTTAAAATCAGGTTAGTTTATTTCCCTTATTGATTTTAAAAGTATAAATAAAGACCTAGCTCAGTTAGCTTAGAAGCTAATGCTATTTAGAAGGAAGAGGTAATAGTGGTTGTATGGTTTTTTGACCTAGAAATGTTATTAATTGTAATTTCCTGCAAAAACCTAGCATTTTGTGCCCAGTGTTAAATTTGTATAAAAACAAATAAACCCGAGGCTGATGTTTTCTTGCTAGTGTTTAGGCTGAGAGTGGCTAGCTGATGTTAAGCCTTGGTGTTAATTACGTGGATACATAATTAGTTATAAGTCAGGATTAATGATAAACACGGACTTTCATAACTTTATTCCACTTTTTGTTTAGTCTTTGAGGCACAAGAGGACACTTTTAATGCATTGTAGCCTATTAGCTTAGCTTAGCTGCCATGGTATTCGCCGGCTAGCTTCATTATGCCTTTTCTTTCAGCTTGACATGTAAACTGTTCTTTGGGTGTTTAAGTGCTTTTTTATTTTTATTTTTTATTTCATCGAACAAGTGCTGGTGCATACACTTTAAACTGGTGTGTGTGTGTGTGTGTGTGTGTGAGAAGCAACAAGCTGGTGGAAGTCTGAGCTTCTGAATTCACCCTCATGCTCAAAGCATCTCAGTCACTTTCAATAGGTAGATCCGGACCATCCAGTAGATCCCGAGCTGTATCCCGGGAATACTGAACACCAGTATCGGACACACCGCAGTCATATAGCATTGCTTGTTATTGGGCACTAGGAGGAAACCAATGTACCCAGAGGAAGCCCAGGCACTTAGAGAGTGGAAGAAACTCTGAACGGATTCAAAGCTTCAAATGCACACAGTTTTGGATAAAGTACACAAACCATGTAGTCGAGTTAAAGTAGATACACTCAGTAAAATATGACTCCAGTAACAGAAAGTGTCCCTTTAAACTTTTACTTGAGTAAAAGTACAAAAGTATTTGCCTTCAATTGTACTCAAGTATTCAAAGTCCTATTTATTATGGCTGTAATGCTCCTATTATCACTCTTTACTTAATCCACTCGGTTTATGTGAACAAAGTCTGTTTCTCTAAACATCACAACCAGTCCATGGTTTCTTGAAGAAAATCACGCAAATAAGACCACGGGTGTTGTGGTGAGTTCGAGTCAGGAGTTTCTTTCATCATTTATTCTTTCCTAAATGTTCTGCTTGTTGGTAAACTGATGCTGAACTGTATGTTTGCGGTGAGTAGATACACCAAGCGCAATCAGATCAAGTTTAAAACAGAGCGCACGCTTTCCCCTGACTGGTGGAGTGCTGCGTGCTGAATCAGTTCAGTTCTAATCCGATCATAAATAAAAAGGAACGACTGTAGTTGAGTAAAAAAATAAGATATTTGTCTAAAATATAGTAAAGTAAAAGTCTCCCCAAACAGAAATACTCCAGTAAAGTACAGATACACATTAACAAATTAGTTATTTAATTACTGTCCACCACTGGTCGTTGAGCGGCTTTTATTTTTTACTTGCATATTCACTCCTGTGCAGTGCATATTGGTGATACTCCACCATATATTACACATTATCTGAAGAAAAATGGAGCGTGATCACATGACCTTGTGAGGAGTTCAGTAGAAAAGTAAATTAATTTTTTATTATTTGCAGCTTCAGTGTTTGAATCGTGTTGTATTTTAATGGAATTGTTTTTTTTTTTGCCTTTGACCTATGTGTATATAGCGCATAGTGCATAGCGTATATGGGAATCGCGTGACAAAAGAATGAGCTCCCCTCGTTCTTCCGAGTCGCGTTAAACTCCCCTCGTTCTTCCACTTCACTTAAGAGACGACTTGTTCAAAATAAATCATTACTAATCAGCGGTTTGTCTCATGCAGAAGTGTGTATAATCTCGATTTTGAGAAACAGGGTTTGTCCCCAAGAGCTGCAGCTGTAATCGTCCACACTGTCCTGTCTTCATTGTGCCACGTGTGCAGGTACGCAAGAGTGCTGCCGCACATATCACTTGATTGGAGATCTGCTCGTACATGTAATTGTAAATGAATCGCATGTGCACAATTACTTTCCTGAGCATGGATTTTTCCGAAAATGTCTTAAAAGAAGAAAAAACACTCGCATTTACTTGAAAAGTAAAAGTAAAAGTATCGTTTTGATTTTGTAGGTGTTCAAGGTCAGACGTAGAGGTCAGCGAGTTTTGATTTTGAGATGCCGGCTGCTGCGTCGACGATAAGAAAAAGCGGTTAAACGGATCGGCTAAACTTGCGAGAGAGCCAGAAAGTCAGGGAGGTTTTCACACGCTCTGTGGGCTTTTTATAGTCCGAAGAGTAATGATTTCCCCAAAGAGCACCAGTTCCTTTTTTGAGCTTGGGTTCCTTTCACGCGTTCCGTCTCCCTCGCGTCGTCTCGGGGAGCGTTTCCTTGCGGCTCTCGAGCGAGATCGGAATCTACATCCGGATTTCTGCAGACGATTTCCAAGTGCAATTTAGAAAAATTTTAACTATAAAAAAAGGCTGACATTATTAGAACGCATTGGGACATCACGAGATTTGCCCCTTTAGACTCTTCCTTTCAGAGCCTTGCCACGGCCGAACGTGTCGATGTGCAAATAATTATTGATTTTAAGTATACAAGGAATCACAATACAGTTTGCAGCGGGACCTCAGGATCTTCAGCGAGTTAGAATTTGGGGGGAAAAACGTAAAGCTTCATTCGGGTGTGCAGGGGTTTGTAGCGACCTCTCAGGGTAGAGCAGACTAGAGTCAGCAAGTAACAGTAGCTACGGTTTA
Organism: Silurus aristotelis; assembly: GCF_946808225.1. Classification (NCBI taxonomy): domain Eukaryota; kingdom Metazoa; phylum Chordata; class Actinopteri; order Siluriformes; family Siluridae; genus Silurus; species Silurus aristotelis. Next base: position 7,579,472 of record NC_139600.1, on the reverse strand, counting down.
TATAAAAGTGCTACAACTCGTCTAAATTCAAGCTCCTTTGGTTCTGTCCTTCCAGTAATTACCGTAATTTCCGGACTATAAAGCGCACCCTTATATAAGCCATTGAATTTTACAAATATTTTTAACATAAATAAGCCGCACCTACAGTGACACTAATGAACTTTACACAGGCTTTACCGAAAGACAGTGTCTGTTACACGGTGTAACGGGTAAAATATGTTGTGGCATCTTCAAGAGCATAGCGGCATTTTGGAAATATCATGTCACTGCATTCTTCCGGTATTACTGCATGTGTGTGCGTGTGAGACTGTGGATTATGTGCTCATTATTTTCTGATGCTCATTTCTAAGTTTCTTTGACTAACCCGTAACGCTGTTGCCAAGAAAAATAAAAAAGCACGAGTTTTGGAAACCTGTCTGTGCTTATATGATTTCTGTTGCAACTGGAGTTTTAGTGAGCTCTCCCTTCACCCAGACTCAACACGTTACGACGGCTTGTATCTAAACAGTAGCTGACCAAGTAATTCATTGTTTACTGTCTTCCTCCTTCCTTCCACAACTACAGTGGTACCTTGACCTACGAGTGCATTAATGTACGAGTTTTCCGAGGTACGAGCGGTCACGCGGTGGTTTTTTTGCTATGTTGCGCAAGCAAAAACTTTAGGTACAAGCTCGAGACGCCGCTGCTAGATGGCGAAGCGAAGCCAAAAAGCGAAGATTGTGACGGAAATTAAGATAAGCAAAGAAAAAAAAGGAAAAATTTTAAAGTTTAAGGATACGTAGTGTACAGGAGTGATAGTAAAAAACAAGTTTTCCCTCCGCCTCCGCTTATCTCCTCTACCCCCCCCCCCTCCACACACACACACACACACACACACACACACACACACACCCCCCCCCCACCGGCGTTTTCGTTAGCTCAAGTCGTCTCATCTTTAAGGAAAATACACTGCATAAAACCTTATATCTTTACATACTCTTTCTATTATGTTTTTATAAGATTTGTTATTTAGAAATGTATTTTCCAACTTAATAACATGAAACATGAATCGGAGTTACAGTTAACATCTAACCAGAAGTGCATTAATATTATTGTAAAACACTTACCGTATTTTCCGGACTATAGGCCGCTACTTTTTTCCCCATGCTTTAAACCCCGCGACTTAAACAATGAAGCGGCTAACGTATGGATTTTTCCTGGGTTTTCCCGGTTTCACAAGATTCATGCCAAAAACTGTGCGACATAACATTAGACCAATGAAATTGCTGAATGGGTTCAGGTAAACCAATGAAACTCTTTATATTAAATCGCGCTCCCACTGAATCGGGACGTACCACATCATAAATATGAATAGGGTTCCTCTGACGTTTGACCTGCCGCTCACTCGGACTGGCTACAGGACATGCGAATCTTTGTTAAATTCAGTGGGTGCAGCTTATATTCGGGTGCGCTTAATAGTCCGGAAATTACGGTGCATCAAATATAAATAAACAGTACACAGAAATGGGATTCTAAGAATGGCTTTTGGGTTAAAACAGGTCTCCGTCTACACCAGCTCGTTTAAGCATCTCTGCATGTGTGAGACATTTAACTCCGTTTAAAGTTTTTAACAACGTTCTCAAACCCGAAAGCAGCACAGCAGCTGCACGACATCTTCACAGATTTCAGATAATTTTCTTTTCGACAACGCAAAAACAGGTCGCGTTCACGATTAAGACCTGATGTAAGGACCGGAGGGACGCCGTTAATCGGAACAAAAGCGGCACAGGTCGTTCGTGCGGAGCACGCGTACGCTTTTAGTGTGTTCATGTGTCTTCAACACGCCGTTACGGCTTGTTTTAGGGACTGAAACCTTTGTATGTGCTTACGGGTTACTAGAACGAGGCATTTCGCACGTCCTGGGACGTTTCTTCAATCCTGCACTGAGATAATGATGTGATCCTAAATGTGCATGATTTTATGAATTATATAACCCCTCTGTCTGATCGGAGTAGTTCCTCTGCTGGCTAATAATATCCAGCTATGATGTTATGACCAAAAGCATGATGCTCCTCATCACGCATCGTGCTCACGTCCCAGTTTAGAACGTCAGGGTGCGTAAGGATGACTGGCTTCCAAATCTTGCGATTCATCACCGGTTTGAAAAGTCGCGCATGCAGTGAATGTTCATGAAGGGTGAGGATCCACACACACTTCCATACGCAGCGTGCGCTGTGGCATGAATAATGAATTGGCCTTAATGTTAGGATGATTAGTTTACAACGTGAGGCCTCACAGTGTCACCTGAAAGTTGTTAAGGCTCACTGTGAATAAAGGTGTGTGTGTGTGTGTGTGTGTGTGTGTCTATTGGCTTCTCTCTGTTTATTTTGGTTGTCTAAAGGTACACCTGAGCATCTCAGCACCCCCCCCCCCCTCGGTTTTGAAGCAGCTGTTTCCAGAAGTGTTTATTCTGCTGAGATGAAAGAAATGAGAGCGTATATACTGTTTGCTTTCACCTGCGCTCTCTTTATCTGCAGGTGTGTGTGTGTGTGTTGGAGGAAGAGAGAGAGAGAGAAAATTCTGCAAAGTATTCTGTATTTATTTATTTATTTTGGTAAGAGTAAACCATTCTTTTTTTTTTTTTTTTTTTATCCAAACCTGTGTTTCTTTAAAAAATAAAATAAAATAAAGAAAAAAAGAACTGCGGTTTGTTAACCCGACCTCAGCTTTACACATGTCCGTTTGCACGCGTTCAGAGCGGTTTAACATTTTATTTATTTTTAGTCTCGAAGGCCGTCGTCAGCTCGAGTGATCATGAGAGCCTTCAGTGGGAGGACCAAATAATTATTGTTTTATTTTCTGTCATTGAAGCTTCCTATAACCAAATGCTTCTTAGAATTGGATGATGCAACGCAAATATAATCAAGTATTGCCGTATGCTTGGCACAAAATTTTTCTGGGACGGTTTCACGCATTCTCTGTCTCTTTGTCTTTGTTTCTTTCTGTTTCTTTCGAGTGTTTTCTCGTTTGTGTGTGGTTGGTTTTGAATGGTTAAGCAAGAGGGTGTGAAAGGGAAACCCTCTGTATTTTTTTATTTTTTTTATTGCCCCCCCCCCACACACGTCTCTCTCTCTCTCTCTCTCTCTCTCTCTCTCTCTCTCTCTCTCTCTCTCTCTCTCTCTCTCTCTCTCACACACACACACAGTCTGACCCAAAGTACCCTTTCCCTTTAGGGCCCAGACTTCTGTCTCTTGAAGTTGGATGAGTGAACACATTTTTAATTTCTTAAAAGAAGAAAAAGTTTAATTGAGAATTAAATTTTTTCTTGAGCCTTTACCAGCGTTTTACATCACAGCGCAGATTTCCGGAACAGGAAAGAGGCACGTCCTGCTTCCTGAGAAGAGCAGAGAGGGAGAGATCGGAAGAATGGGAATAGATTAGGAGAGAGAGAGAGGTGTGAAGAAAAAAAGGAAGAGTAAAGTCAGTTGAGGGCGGGGAAAGTAGACGGGTAGTAGAAAAAGGGAGCGATGAAGGTCATGTGATTTCTAATGGTTGTTTTTTAAGTGTTAAATATTTTGAATGTGCTCATTACTTACAATCTAATGTCATTTTTATAATGAATAAATAATAGAAAAAAACGGTTTGATTAAATAAGTTACTGAATACATGTAAGAGCTGTACTACCCTATGTAGTGAGCTGTAGTACGCTATGTAGTGAGCATGTGTACAGTGCAGAGCTGTAGTTATACCCTATGTGTAGCGAGCATGTATTGAATGCAGAGCTGTAGTTATACCAGTTATCCAGTTGTAGTTGACTGTGACTACATTGCTTTTCTCTTCTATGAAGGGCCCCCAGCGGAGGGTCGTTTCCACGGTAACGTCTTTCTCTCTGCGACCTTTCTGTGTCCTTCACTACAGGAAGGTCCATTATGAAAGACAGGCTTATATATTTAAATGTCTGTATGTTAGGAATTATTAAGACCAAGGAAAAATATAGATTAATCTTTATTTCAATATAATCTAATATTGAATGCTCGAAATTTCAATGGGCTTGTTTTTATTTGAATGTTATGACCATTTATATTTGTGTTCTATCTATTCACCACACACACTAATGTTTCGGTGGATGATTTTGCGATCGTGTGTGTGAGATGAGCTGGCATGTGTGCAGTTTGGAGAGCTGGAGCCTTGAATGTTGTTTGAGATTTAAGAGAACATATTACATATAGGTTATGTAATACTGCTTCTACAGTGCATCCAGAAAGTATTCACAGCCGTTCACTTTTCACTTATGTTACAGCCTCATTCCAAAATGGATTAAATTAATTCTTCGTAAAATTCTACAAACTAAACACCATAATGACAACGTGAAAGAAATTTGTATAAAATCATTGCAAATGTATTAAAAAGAAAAAAATATACAGAAGTATTCACAGCCTTTGCTCAATACTTTGTTAAAGCACATTTGGCATCAATTCCATGCTAGAATCTTGCCGCACCCATTTTTGGGCAGTTCCTCCCATTTGTCTTTGTAGAACCTCTAAAGCTCCATCAGGTTGGATGGGGGGGTGTCAGTGTGCAGCTATTTTTAGATCCCTCAAGAGGTGTTCAATCAGGTTCAAGTCTGGGCTCTGGGTGGGTCACTCAAGGACATTCACAGAGTCACTCCTTTGTTATCTCAGCTGTGTGCTGAGGGTCGTTGTCCTGTTGAAAGATAAACCGTCGCCCCAGTCTGAGGTCCAGAGCGCTCTAGAGCAGCTTTTTATAAAGGATGTCTCTGTACATTGCTACATTAATCTTTCCCTCGATCCTGACTTTTTTTTAACAGTTCCTGCTGCCGAAAAACATCCCCACAGCATGATGCTGCCACCACCATGCTTTACTATAGAGATGGTATTTTGCCAGGTGATGAGTGATGCCTGGTTTCCTCCAGACATGATGCTTGCCATTCAGCTCAAATGTTCAATCATTGTTTTTCATGGTCTGAGAGTCTTTCAAGTGCCTTTTGGCAAACTCCAGCTGGACTGTCATGTGCCTTTTACTGAAGAGTGGCTTCCGTCTGGCCATTCTTCCACGCAGGCCTGATTGGGGCCTCAATACAATCCTGTCTCTGAGGTCTACAGACAATTCCTACTACTTCATGGCTTGGTTTGTGCTCTGACGTGCACTGTTTACTGTGGGACCTCATATGGACGGGTGTGTGCCTTTCCAAATCATGTCCAATCAACGGAATTTACCACAGGTGAACCCCAATCAAGTTGTAGAAACATCTCAAGCGTGATTTTTAGGTGTCCTCACGTGCTGTTTGACTTCGCTATGAGACAGCGTGCACTTGTTCAGTGAGGTTACTTTGTTACCCGGTAGAGAATGATAGAATAAGTAAATCAGTATATACCGTTTTTCTTAGACTGTAAAACAAGTCTAGCTGCTCCTGTTCAGAGAGACGACGCTGATGCCCGATTTCTGTGGAAGTGCCAAATAAATTCTTTTTCTCTCGCTTTTACAGATCATGCGCTAAGTTTGAAAATTCGCTTGCTTTAATAATTTTTCCACCACAATCTGCATTCATGTGCATTTACAGCATCGTTATCATGCTGAGCCTTAAGGAAGATTAAGCATCGGGATATCGGTGTGTGAAATTTGAGAAATGTTGATCGTTCGAGCCAAAACAAAGAAAATATTGTTAGAAAAAAAAGCATGAGGAGGTTTTTATGTATGATGTTCATCCAGACAGGGAGCAATGAGTCTTGGGACAATACTGGCAGGCAGCTGTGTGTGTGTGTGTGTGTGTGTGTGTGTGTGTGTGTGTGTGTGTGTGTGTGTGTGTGTGTGTGTGTGTGTGTGTGTGTGTGTGTGTGTGTGTGTGTGTGTGTGTGTGTGTGAGAACACAAGTGTAAGACTCCCCCCACGTGGCTGTGTTTCCGCCTGCCTAAAGCACATCAAAGTCTATCTGCAGAGTGGGAGATAAACACTGCTGCTCTCCCGAGTGTTTCCAGAGAGATTGTGTGTTTGTGTGTGCGCGCATGACGATGCGGCTCATCTGCCAGTCAGCCATTGTCTTTTTTTAGTCCAGGTAGCTAAGGGTATTTGTGTGTGTGAGTGTGAGAGAGACTGTCCTTGTCTGTGTTTATTCCTATTCAATACACAAATTATTATTCTTTTATTTCTCTCTTTGTATTTAATATTTAAGAGCATTTTCACACTTTTTTCGCGAAGGACCTGATTCTTCCTGCACAGAGACCACATAGGATATTGATTGTGTCATATCAGTTTTTCTTTCTAAATGAATCCAAAGGCAGATTACATTGTTTGATTCGATTTCATGACCGATGCAGACTTTCATGCATTTGGTGATTTTGGTTTTTGTGTCATTTTTAAAACAATAGACAAATAAATTGACAATCTCGTACAAATGTTTTGAGCTTTTTACGACGGCTCTCACTTTATTTCTATCTCTCTTTAGTAATCTCTCGCTATATATTTCTTCAAATTCCACATAATTGTACTGTAAGTCTTTGGATCCGAAAGCATTAACTTTTCCCTTCACTTGAACTTGGAGTCCCAAACCTGTTCCAGCATGACGATGCTCCTGTGCAAAAAGCAAACTCTATAAAGATATGCTTTAGGAGTAGGAGTGGAAGATCTTGAGTGGCCTGCTTTAGAGCTCTGATCTCAACTCTACTGAACACCTTTTGGATGAATGTGAACACGGACTGCACCCCAGGCCACCTCCCCTCTCCTACATCAGTACCTGACTTTACTAACGCCCGTATGGCTAAATGTGCACAACTCTTCACAAGCACACTCCAAAATCTAACGAAACATCTTCCTACGAGAGTGAAGGTTATTATAACAGCAAATGGAGACTAAATGTGGAATGAGAATGATTTGGATGATCATTAGAAAGTGATCAGTGATTACCGTAAAACCCAGTGTATACATGGCACTACCTTTTTTATAATGATTTTTTTCTTTGGCACCAAAAGACTTGAATTGCAATACTACTTTTGGACAAACAGAAACCCAAGAAAGACATTTGGATGTACGGATTATGGTTTGGCACAAGCTCAGGTTTTTTTTTTTTATAATTTGCTGTGAGGCTTCACGTTTACGTCTGACCAGGTTTCCCAGATGCTATGCAAACACATTGTCTCTTAACAACGAACAAAACTGACTGAAGCTGCTTTCAGAGAGCATGTTGTGTATCGGGCTACGTCAACACCAATCCAGAGAAATTTAAAAACAGCGCTTTCAACTGCTCGTTTTCAGTCATTTCCCCAAAATTTGCTCGTCCACCCTAAAGCGTCTGAAAATGCTTACATCCCTGTACTGCACGTAAGCAAAACATAAGATGCTTTGACCTGCGTTATCGGGTGGAAATAAAGGGTTATTTCCACCCGCTCTTTATTTACTTTCCGGCTCTTTACTACGTCACATGACTAGAAGCGCAATGTAAAGGAAAGGCAAAGTCGCATGACTAAAAATGCGGCACCGTTTTCGAAAACCTTAAATGGATCCACGTTGTAGTGTTTTTTTTTTTTTTTTTCAAACAAAGCTATGTTTCCATTAACTAACAAGGTGAAAAGAAAACGCATTATTCTGGATATGACCTAAGTTTGTAGTGTGTGTATGTGCGTTTAGGTCTGCATGTGTTTACTGAGAGATACTAGTGCATCATCATGACGTGTGATTTATCAGGTTCTGACTTTATGGTATCAATAAGAAATGTTGTCTCTTAGGTGAGCTCGGTAAAAACACACAAAAAAAAAAACAAAGTCCAAAAAACTGCATCCTGCATCATCATTCAGAGTGTCGACTTTTCTACGGCTTGTTTCCACAAGACGTCTGGAGACCTGGAATTTCCTAACCGCACACACTTACACCGCCACTGGCTGCATATGAACGACCTGCTGAGCTTTTGGAGCGTTCGGCCGACACGGCGTCTGCTGTGGCTGTGCTGAGCAGAGATACTCGAGCGTTCCCACACTTCTCTCTTCCCGTTGTGGATCGATCTTGACAATGAAGGTCAGTGTGTGTCCTTCAGACGTTTCAGAAAGCCCCGTCTTACCTTTTCCCGCCGCACTCAAAAAGACTTCTGTTCTCCCGATAGAGAAAAAGAGAAGAGTGTGTGAGAAGTTTGAGTATCGCTAGTTTATTTTAGGAGTTCTAGACAGAGACGGGCGCCGAGGAGGAAAGACACACTGACTCTCTCTTCACACACACACACACACACACACGTACGTGCGCACACACAATGTACACATTCCGTACAGATATTGCTAGTGGTTGAATTGGTTAGTCTTAGTAATTGCTATATAGGCATGTATGTGTTTTTTGTTTCATTTATTTGTTTGTTGATTTAATTTATTTGTTGATCTCCAAGAAAACACACAGTTCCAGATTTGGGTTGCAAAATTTCTGGAATTTTTCTGGGAAGTTGCAGGTTAGCCCGTAACAGGGACCTTAAATGTAGTTGAAAAGAATCTTGAAGGATAACTTTGATGAAAGTGCAGGGTAGAAATTCAACTAAAATTGCATTAGTCACATGCACACAGCACACCTTCTGCATGGCCACTGAGGCCACGCCCCCTTACCTGCACTGTTTATTCTTTCATCACATAACACGCATCGCTTCTTGAATCCTGCACACAAAATTATGTCACGATCTTGTCCATCTTGGCGAGTGTTCACACAAATTACATAAATATTACATACATTTGTTTAACACTTTGTTCTGCGTGTAAGCTTTTGTGCAACGAAATTATACTAACAATTAAATCTGTCAAAAATGTCATAAAAAAAGTCCGTATTTGTTTGCATGCATGTCAGCTACTGACCAAACATACATTTTGTTTGGTCAATGTTTGTGCAGTTCCAATTCCTGTAAATTCCCGGTAAGTTTCCTACTTGGAAAATTTCCCAGTAGTAGTTCTCATTCTCAGTTTCCACAAATTTACCAGAAATTTTCCATCCCTTCGTAACCCTATTACAATTTTTATACCCTGAGAATATTTCTTGGAATTCGTGGCCACTTTTTTGAAATGACTGACACTGCCAAAAACTAATACTCGTTAAAGTCTCTCAGAAACATGAAGTCAAGCATCTAATGCTCAGTTATAAACTGCCAATAACGTTTAACTTGGCTTACAGCCTTTGGGCAAGACGCACGTGACAGTTAGTGACCCTGAGCAATAACACCTTCTCTTTTCAAGCGAATAAGTACAGGCTGTTTTCTTCATGCCTTACAATACGCCTTCCAGTCAGAGACACATTTACGACCCATCCATCCATCCATCCATCCATCTTCTCCCGCTTATCCGATGCCGGGTCGCGGGGGCAGCAGTCTAAGCAAAGATGCCCAGACTTCCCTCTCCCTAGACACTTCTTCCAGCTCTTCCGGGGGGACACCAAGGCGTTCCCAGGCCAGCCGGGAGACATAGTCTCTCCAGCGTGTCCTAGGTCTTCCCCGGGGTCTCCTCCCAGTGGGACGCGCCCGGAACACCTTCCCAGGAAGGCGTCCAGGAGGCATCCGGAACAGATGCCCGAGCCACCTCAGCTGACCCCTCTCGATGTGGAGGAGCAGCGGATCTACTCCGAGCTCCTCCCGAGTGACTAAGCTTCTCACCCTATCTCTAAGGGATCGCCCAGCCACCCTGCGGAGGAAGCACATTTCGGCCGCCTGTATCCGGGATCTTGTCCTTTCGGTCATGACCCAGAGCTCATGACCATAGGTGAGAGTAGGAACGTAGATTGACCGGTAAATCGAAAGTTTCGCCTTGCGGCTCAGCTCCTTCTTCACCACGACATACCGGTACATCGACCGCATTACTGCAGAAGCTGCACCGATCCGTCTGTCAATCTCCCGTTCCACCCTTCCCTCACTCGTGAACAAAACCCCAAGACCCATACTCGCTAATAAGATTTTTATAATGTTGAGAGTGGGACATTTTGTTTTGTAGGCCCTACTGAACATTTGTAGACCCTGGACCATCATACTCGTATGTGCTTGCCAAAGATCTTGCTCCAGAATGTACTCCTGCTGTGCTGCTTGTGCTATAAGTTTAAGGAAGGTTTACATGTGGGTGTGACAGAACGGTGTCCACATACATTTGCTCGTACGCTGTGTACTAGATTTGTGCTACGTTTGCACAAGTGACAGCGACTTATTCTGTGTGTGAGTGCGTTTTTGTTTGTTTTTGTTTTGAATGTTCATTTACACACATTTAAACAAATCTTTGGAGCCCATGGACCGTTTATAAAGATGAACCCATAACAAGCTCCATGACCCCTAATGGACCCCTAATAATCCCCCGAGTTAACTTTCTAATAAAGCGACCAAAATGGCCTGTTAATTGATGGACGAAACAGACGGTCTTTTTATCTTTTAAAAGTTGAAGTGAAAGGGGATGTGGATAAACATTTCGTTAAACGATTCCTCATAATATTTTAAAGCCACGCTGTACAGAACGTCACACAAAGATTTCGAAGAAAATGTCAAAATATATTTTGGATCAATAAATTGTAAAAGTAAAAATAAAAATCAAAAAATTACTGTAGAGAGGCCAGACCGCAGACAGGAGTTGCATTTCACGTGTCAGCAAATCAAACGAAACCGGTTAAATCGCCCCGAATCGACTTCGAAAAGAATATACACCTGAACATATTCCAGACGTTCTTACGTACACAAACGCCCCCTCGTGTGAAGGAGGGTTTTCCCGTCTGCACTTGCTTTCTCTTTGTAGTACTCGCTACACACAGCACGAGTGTGTGTTTCCTGTCTAGAAGAACCACACGGTGTCTTAACACGCTCCTTGAAGACAAACCATCTGATAACGACGTGTCTGTTTAATACCCCTGCTGTGTTTGCCTCTGAAATCCAGGACACAAAGAGAGGAGTGTGCTGTATTGTCCTTTTCTTGTGCACCGCTCTAGCTTGCGCTCTCTCTCTCTCTCTCTCTCTCTCTCTCTCTCTCTCTCTCTCTGTCTCTCTCTCTCTCCTCCCCTCCCCCTCTTCCCCATTTTCTCCTGTTCATTTGGTTCCACATTTTTTTGTGTAACTGGAGCCTATTCTTTATCTCCTGATTGGGTGGCTGTAATTCAAACCTTGTTTTGGCAGTGTGTCTCTCTCTCTCTCACTCACTCACTCACTCACTCACTCACTTACACACACACACACACACACACACTTGTACAGGTCTGAGATCAGTGGTATGTTTAGAGATGTTTAAATATGGGGTCTGCTGAAGATCGTGGAATGTATTTTTAAAGCACAATTAGAGAATACTGTCCAGTAAAGATGCACTTCAATATTTACTATTTTAATACAGGATCAATGTCTTGTTTATAATTTTGTTTAGCACACCTGACTTTTATTCAGACTAGCGCATAAAATCCGCTCATAGTTTCTTTTCCTGTGTGTGTGTGTGTGTGTGTGTATATATATATATATACAGTGAGGAAAATAAGAATTTGAACACCCTGCTATTTTGCAAGTTCTCCCACTTAGAAATCATGAAGGGGTCTGAAATTGTCATCGTAGGTGCATGTCCACTGTGAGAGACATAATCTAAAAAAAAAAAATCCAGAAATCACAATATATGATTTTGAAACTATTTATTTGTATGTGACAGCTGCAAATAAGTATTTAAACACCTGTCTATCAGCTAGAATTCTGACCCTCAAAGACCTGTTAGTCTGCCTTTAAAATGTCCACCGCCACTACATTTATTATCCTAAATTAGATGCACCTGTGAGGTCGTTAGCTGCATAAAGACACCTGTCCACCCCATACAATCAGTAAGAATCCAACTACTAACATGGCCAAGACCAAAGAGTTGTCCAAAGACACTAGAGACAAAATTGTACACCTCCACAAGGCTGGAAAGGGCTACGGGGAAATTGCCAAGCAGCTTGGTGAAAAAAGGTCCACTGTTGGAGCAATCATTAGAAAATGGAAGAAGCTAAACATGACTGTCAATCTCCCTCGGACTGGGGCTTCATGCAAGATCTCACCTCGTGGGGTCTCAATGATCCTAAGGAAGGTGAGAAATCAGCCCAGAACTACACGGGAGGAGCTGGTCAATGACCTGAAAAGAGCTGGGACCACCGTTTTCAAGGTTACTGTTGGTAATACACTAAGACGTCATGGTTTGAAATCATGCATGGCACGGAAGGTTCCCCTGCTTAAACCAGCACATGTCCAGGCACGTCTTAAGTTCGCCAATGACCATTTGGATGATCCAGAGGAGTCATGGGAGAAAGTCATGTGGTCAGATGAGACCAAAATAGAACTTTTGGGTCATAATTCCACTAAAAGTGTTTGGAGGAAGAAGAATGATGAGTACCATCCCAAGAACACCATCCCTACTGTGAAGCATGGGGGTGGTAGCATCATGCTTTGGGGGTGTTTTTCTGCACATGGGACAGTGCGATTGCACTGTATTAAGGAGAGGATGACCGGGGCCATGTATTGCGAGATTTTGGGGAACAACCTCCTTTCCTCAGTTAGAGCATTGAAGATGGGTCGAGGCTGGGTCTTCCAACATGACAATGACCCGAAGCACACAGCCAGGATAACCAAGGAGTGGCTCTGTAAGAAGCATATCAAGGTTCTGGCGTGGCCTAGCCAGTCTCCAGACCTAAACCCAATAGAGAATCTTTGGAGGGAGCTCAAATTTCGTGTTTCTCAGCGACAGGCCAGAAACCTGACTGATCTAGAGAAGATCTGTGTGGAGGAGTGGGCCAAAACCCCTTCTGCAGTGTGTGCAAACCTGGTGAAAAACTACAGGAAACGTTTGACCTCTGTAATTGCAAACAAAGGCTACTGTACCAAATATTAACATTGACTTTCTTAGGTGTTCAAATACTTATTTGCAGCTGTATCATACAAATAAATAGTTAAAAAATCATACATTGTGATTTCTGGATTTTCTTTTTTTTAGATTTTGTCTCTCACAGTGGACATGCACCTACGATGACAATTTCAGACCCCTTCATGATTTCTAAGTGGGAGAACTGCAAAATAGCAGGGTGTTCAAGGACTTATTTTCCTTAGTGTGTGTGTGTGTGTGTGTGTGTGTGTGTATGTATATGTATATATATGTGTGTGTGTATGTGTTTATTTATTTTTTTCTCCTCAAAATATATCCTATATGTTAACTTCATTGACCCTTGCAACTCTTTCACTTTCTCACTCCCTCTTTCTCTCTTCTAACACGAACTGTCATTTGGATGGATGGATTTGGACTGTAATAAGTCTACTGCAATGGCTCAGGATCACAAGTTGCATTTAATCGCCGATCACTGCACACCTTGACATTGATGAACTGTAACGAATGGTCATTCAGTGCCACCCAGATGAGGACGGGTTTCCTTTCAAGTCTGCTGCCTCTGAGATTTTCCTTACCACAGTCACCACAGACTCAATCATTAGGGATAAACTTGGAATTATAAGGAACGAAATTACATTCTTTGGGACAAAGTTCATTGGTAAAAGTGCTATAGAAATAAAAATGAATTGAATTGAACTGCAGATAGGAACTGAAGTGAGCGTAGAATTGAAACTCAGGGGCTAAATGCATCCTGGTCCGGAGAATCTTTCTGATCTCGCTACTCATTTTGAAAATTGATCAAACCTCAGAATTTATTGCTTTCGGTCATGACTGAAATCCGCATTTCTCTGCGCATTTTCAGGGTTTGTTGCTCACTAGTGCTCCAACAGTCCTGAATTTTCTTTAATCAGACTGTCTTCCTATTTCCACACCTCCACTCCCTTCTGTTTACACACAGTCTTCTGATTAGCCTGCTTTAACAGCCAATAGGTAGGCAGGATGTCTGTTCTCCAGAATATCATGCCGCTAATATGGCCATCATTTCATGTCGGTTATTTAGCATTTCTGTCATGTTTTCCCACTTAGTTAAATAAGCACACAGACTTTTTCTTTAGCGTCTTCTGAAAACAAAATCTCCGTCATGCCAAGTGTTTACAGACTTTTGCCGTGAGGGGGGAAAAAAAAACCCCCCAGTGGCGATGTGATGTTTTCACAGACCACATGGAGAGATGGAGGTGCTTGTAATCCTACGCCCACCTGCTCCTGCACCTCATTTTTGTTTGGACACAGCTGCGATGTGCTCTGATGAAAAATATTCGCCCATTTGGCCTTTCAGATATGAGCAAATGATTCAGCTGTTAGCGTTTGATGCACACAGGATGCGGCAGACCAGCTGATCTCCGCAGTGCTCACGGGCGATATATTATATACTAATATTTCCACTGAGATATGTGCTGAAGCTTATGTGAGTTTATTTATTTATTTTTCTATCTTGCACGTGGGTGAAAACGTCATCCATTAGTAGGTCAGCGATCTTCCTGTGCCACTTATTTACCTTTGGAGATCTCCGAAGCATCGCTTTCTCTTCGAACGCGTTTTTAAACGTCATAATCTCATAAAAGTCAGGCATCATTTCTGCTATATAACCAGTGTGACTGATGCATGTAGTCCTGAGTTTCAATTCTCCATTACCTTCAGTTCCTATCTGCAGTTAGCGGGTGACGTTTTTCACCCACAGTCTGCGTTCCGATTCATCCCGAAGGTTTTCAGTAGGGTTGAGGTTGGATCTGTGACCGGTCAGATCTGTCTTAAGACTCAAAGTGAATGAAGGAATACAAAAAAGAAGGAAGTCTAAATAGAACAAAGTTGTATTCCTCATTGCAGGCTAAACCACCACTGAGCATCATTCAGCAGCTGATGCAACAGTATTTGCTTATTCACTTCCTGTCCTTTAGAGTTAATCCATACTACTACTACTACTACTACTATCAGTTGAGAATATTGGGTGGACGACGCTTGGAAATAAAGGCGTTTTTGCATACAAGTTCACACTGTAATCTGTTTGAACACAGCAGCTGTTTCCTGATAAGGTCACTGTAATAAAATGATGTTTTCTAAATGCCTCCTGCAGTAGGAGAAATCGATAACGAGATGGTTATATAAACAATTTTGTGTAAGACACCAGCAGGGAAAACGCACCAGACTAAACACTGCGTATACGAACACACCCCTAAAGGCACAAACAGGCAGCTTCTGGATGTTTGTAAAAATAAATGTTTGTAGTTCGAGATCCCGGACGTCTGATGCAGCGCGATCGCTTCATCTGTTCTCTTTCAATCGTCAGTAAGATGTTTCCGTGCTTTCGATACAACTCGGGGCAAGGCGCAGACTTTGCACACAAACAGAAACATCTGGAAACACTCAGACAGTGGGGGAGAAAGAGAGGTGTAAACGTGTCTAGAGAGTAAAGCAGGATCAGATGTGCTGCAGCGTTTGCAGTCCCGCCAAACAGACAAAAAGTCGAGAGTTCGATCTCGTTTTCTTAACGGCTGTTGCCGTTCTTCAAGGTCTCGTTCTCACAATCATACTTTAGTTTTTGTGGCTGTTTTTTTTTGTCTCGCTAGTCTTGTTTTATTACTTAAATGTACATGTTTTTGGGTCAAGGTTTCACATTCGGAGCCGTCTGTTCACTGTTATAAACGTATCAAGTTGCGCTAAACCACTTGATACTGCAGTGCCACTAAATCCCAGGATCTGAATGGCGTAAAGGACGGGTTTATGTTCACACATCATTTCTATAGTAAGAAAACGAAGAAAAAGTGAAGGGGATTTATACTTGTGACCTGTACTTTACAGTGCCGGTCGACCGTTTGATCGGCACCGATAGTTGATTGCTGGAATTATCGGCAAAAATCCCGATAGTTTTTCCGGCTTCCGGTTTGCTGTAATTACGAGCGCGGCCTCTAGAGGCGAGTCACCGATGCCGTGTGCTGTTTAAAAGCGCGCTATACAGTCAACCCCTGATAATTCGCAGGTTGACAAATAGAACGTTAGACCGCCCGCGAGTTCTGAGGGACCACTGTATAACTGTATGTATTAATATATTATTTAATTTAGCACGTCATGATTCAGTTTTTTTTTTAATTATACATTTCAGCTTTATTTTACTTTTTTTTTTTTGGTCCAGTATCCGCTTACAAACTATTGGATACCAGGATTTAAACCCCGACCTTCCGATCAGTAACCCAGAGTTCCCACCTTCCGAGTAATTGGCCTACTGCCAATTAACGTTCCCAATCGGAAACTAATCGAGTTCTGTACAAAACCGTTTAACAGAAGGAGTCTCCAGTGTCAGAGCTATGAAAACATCTGTAAACAGCTGTAAAAGTTTGTAAAAAAACCAAAAAAAACAAAAATGGTGTGTGGTGATTCTTAGGCAAAACAAAATTATTGTTTGACCAGGCATTAAACTTTGGACATAGAGTGGTTGGAGTTGATACAAACTAGAACAACGTATACAGAAGGCAAAAGGCAATAGAGCATTAGGGGGTGTGGTGTAGGCCAGGACAGGGTTGTTCTGCAGTGAGCGCACGGCATAATGTGAGAAAGGTAAGAAAAGGACGTCCCCTTTGCTATCAGTCGATTTGTCATTATTGAAAAGCACGTCGTGATCCATTAGAACTGCTGGATGAAGCCACTTATAAAGGATTCTGTGATGATCTGATCAGGTATTTTATATCCAGGTTGTTCAAGATTCTCACAGAATTCAAATAGCTCAAGGCGAAATAATAAGATGGTAAACTACAAATGAGGCAGATTCTAAATATTTTCCGTTTTGAGAAAAATAAATCCGTTTTTCAATCATGGTTATTTCATGTTTCATTTTTTACAAAGAATAAGAATGAACGCAGTGCACGAGCCCATCGTAGGGGAAAGACTGAACAGAGGACGTCGTAATGATAAAGGGACGTGTATGCATCAGTGCGAATGTTTTTTTTAAAAGATACGAGCGTGTATGCGGAACGCGAACGTGCGTTTGTTTAGTGAGAATCTTGCCTCTGCTGTGTGGTTACGCTCTGTGAGGCTCTGTGTTACAGGTGTGCAGCCTGAATGTACTTTAATTTTAGAATTTTTTTTTACATAGATACACATGCAGATTGTGTGTGTGTGTGTGTGTGTGTGTGTGTGTGTGTGTGTGTGTGTGTGTGTGTGTGTGTGTGTGTGTGTGTGTGTGTGTGTGTGTGTGTACATGCTTAGCGTTCTCAGAAACAGTTTCCCGGTTGTGCAAGTCAGAATCTTATTGCTGAGAAAAAAAGTGATGTGACTTGTTTTGTGGTCCGAGTTCCTCGAGAGTCTTCCTACAAAGCATGTGTTCTTATTTCTGTCTCACTCACTGACAGCTGTGACTTTTAGGGTCATGTCAAAGGGGGGGGGGGATGTGTGTGTGTGTGTGTGTGTGTGTGTTGCTGCAGGCTCATTGTTGCTAAACAGTTTACCCTTTCTCTTACTCTCTCTTTGTCTCTCTTTTTCTCTCTTTCTTTTGTTTTGATTTCCTCCTGTCTTACTGTCTCGTCTCCATTTTCTTTCTTTTTTCCCCCTTAAATTTTTCTTTGTTTTTGACTCTTTCATTCAGTCCTTTTCTCTCTCTCTCCCTCTCTCTACTCTCTCTATATTTTTACATTCTCTCATTTTACCACCTTGTTTTCCTGTCTCTCATTGATTTGCTCTGTCTTCTCTTACATAGTCATGATCATCTGTTTCCCTGGTTCTGTTCATCTCCCTCTATTTCTTTTCTTTCTTTTTGTCCTTTTCTGTCTTGTTCTATCTGGTCACCAGTGTTCTTTTTTTTTACCCCCTCTTTTCCTCTCTTGATGTTTCTCTTTTTGTTGACTTTCTTTATATTGGTCATAATGTCAATGTCATGTCTCTCTTGTTCTGTCTATCTCCTTCTTTTCCTCCACCTCTCCAGGCTCTTCTCAACCTGCTCCCTACTCTCACCTCAAATCACAATATCATCCGCAAACATCATAGTCCATTAAGACTCCTGTCTGACCTCGTCCATCAACCATCACCACTGCAAACAGGAAAGGGCTCGGAGCCGATCCTTGATGCAGTCCAACCTTTAAATTTTTTATTTTTACATTCTCTTTTTCCCTCCTTGTTTTCCTTTCTCTCTTTAAGTCTTTCCACATTATCTTGATCGTCAGTCTCTCTTGTTCTGTCCATCTCCCTCTTTTCTTTCTTTTCTGTCTAATTCTCTCTGACGAGACGCTTCTTTAATTTAATCCCTCTCTTGTTGCACTTTCTCTCTCTCTCTCTCTCTCTCTCTCTCTCTCTCTCTCTCTCTCTCTCTCTCTCTCTCTCTCTCTCTCTCACTCACACTCACACACACTCTTAGTCTTTTCCTGCCTTGCTTTTGATTTCTGTGCTCGTCTCTTCCTTTGTGTCCTTTTCTATCTTGGTCTGACTGCGTGTTTATATTTTTATATATATATACATACATACATACACATACATACAGTACAGACCAAAAGTATGGACACACCTTCTTATTCAAAGAGTTTTTTTTGTATTTTCATGACTGAAAATTGTAGATTCACACTTAAGGCATCAAAACTATGAATTAACACATGTGGAATTATATATGGAATTATATACATAACAAAAAAGTGTGAAACAACTGAAAAATGTCATTCTAGGTTCTTCAAAGTAGCCACCTTTTGCTTTGATTACTGCTTTGCACACTCTTGGCATTCTCTTGATGAGCTTCAAGAGGTAGTCACCTGAAATGGTCTTCCAACAGTCTTGAAGGAGTTCCCCGAGAGATGCTTGGCACTTGTTGGCCCTTTTGCCTTCACTCTGCGGTCCAGCTCACCCCTAAACCATCTCGATTGGGTTCAGGTCCGGTGACTGTGGAGGCCAGGTCATCTGGCGCAGCACCCCATCACTCTCCTTCTTGGTCAAATAGCTCTTGATGCCTTCAGTGTGACTCTACAATTTTCATAGTCATGAAAATAAAGAAAACTATTTGAATGAGAAGGTGTGTCCAAACTTTTGGTCTGTAGTGTGTGTGTGTGTGTGTGTGTGTGTGTGTGTGTGTGTGTGTGTGTGTGTGTGTGTGTGTGTGTGTGTGTGTGTGTGTGTGTGTGTGTGTGTGTGTGTATATATAAATAAATAAAAATAAAACATTTTTGTTTCTCTCACTCACTGTCTCTCTTTGGTTTTCTATTGTTTTCTATCCTGTCTGTGTGTCCGTTTCTGTCTTGTTTTGTCTGTTGTTCTTTCTTCTTTTCTTTTCTCTTTTTCCTCTCAATGTTTCATTTAGTTTTTGACTCTTTCATTATTTTTAGTCTTTTTCTCTCTCTCTCACTTTCTTTCTTACTCTGTCATGATGATCTCTCTTGTTCTGTCCTTCTCATTTTTCTATCTTACTCTGCCATTTGGAGTCTTTCTGTCAATTTCTCTTTTCCCTGACGTCGCTCTCGTATAATCTCTCTCTCATGTTGCGCACTCCGTCTTGTTGCTCGCGCTCTCTCACTCATCCTCTCTGTTGTATAAATATTAGCATCTGCTCCGGAGCTGACGTCAGAACATTTCTCTCTCTCTCACTCACGCTCTCACTCACACACACACACACACACACACACACCTTTTTACCTGCAAGCTTCACACACGTCCCTGCATCAACGTGCCCTAAAGCACACACTCGCGTCACTAATCATAAACACATGACCAGCTCCATCAGCATGGCGTAGGTGTGGCCCTGTAAAAGCCTACTCTCTATTTACGGATTTATGAAGCTTTTCAACTTCGTGTCATTTTTGCACCTAAACAGGATGTGAAACTAGAGATGTTTATGATGACTTCCTGTCCTTCCTGCACCTTCTCTCTTTAGAGTGTGCAGGTTTTCGTGTCAAAGCGTCTGATCTCTGACCTCTAACAAATCTTTGTCCTTGTCTTGCTTGCAGGTCTGAGGGTTGAGCAGTGAGGCTCTCACCGTGGCCTGACACTGGAATCGTAAGTTCTTCATTCACACACCATACATGTTGCACTTCTTTACACCTCGTGTGTATGGAGTTGAAGGTGGCCTGAATAATGCATGGCACGTCACAATTTGCTGAATTAAGTGTAAACAGATAGCATGGGCGGAGGTGCTGTCATTGATGAATTTTTAAAGAGCGCGAGAGAGAAAGAGAGAGGGGTGAAGAATATTTTATCATCAACAAGCGTCTAGCTGAGTGTGTAAGTGCTGCTGTGGCCTTGCGCAGCTTCTTTGCACCCACTTGAAGCTCATTCGGTGATTTCTTAACCTGGTGTTTATCCTCGCCTTTTGTCCGTTCAAGGTTTTGGAGGTAGTGTGTGTAAACAGGAAGTGCAATGTGATACCGAGGTAAACACACGCACTCTCTCTCTCTCTCTCTCTCTCTCTCAGAGCCTCTCAGCTACGGGGAACAGAGAGCTGATTAGTCTTTTTTTGTCACTACTGTAGAGTGTCACTAGAGGGTAGTGTTGTGAAAATTACAGGACACACATTAGCGCTTAGTGTTTCTCTCTTTAAAGTGTGTAGCGTTTAATACTGTATACATCACACTCTGCTCACGTATTCAGATTATGTAACTGAATTTTACAATTATTCATGAATAATTTTCATTTAATTTATTTACATCCTTTTAGTCTATTTGTCTGGCTGACCATACAGTGTTCTATCTGTTTCTGCTTATTGTTTGACTGTAGATGTTTTCTGTCCATTGGATGATTGATCGATCTGTCTGTACAGCTGTCTGTCTGCCTGTCTATCAATTCATGTCTGCATGCACATCTGCTCAGGCTGCTTCTTGTCTGTCTGCATGTCTGTCTCTAGATCTGTTTTTCTATAGATCTCTTTACCTGCATGACTATCTATTAATCTGTATGCCTGTCAGTCTATGGACCTGCTTGTCCGTCTGACTGTCTGAATTCTGACCTGTCTGTCTTGTATCTTATTTACCTCTGGACCTTCATATTGTTCAAAAGTCTAAAAGCATTGTAACACGATATGTATTTTTGCGTCGCACATCCGTATATACTGTCTCTTTCTCCATTATGCAGGTCAGAAGCAGGTCAGTGTCATGACCTGGCATAAAAACATACTTTCTGTATGAAGTAGGAAGTCATGTCAGGTTTGTCTTTTGAGAATCACCTCAGTACACCTTCAACTGAGACCTTAATGATGTTTAATCCAAAACGTGTTAAATGTATTTGCAGGGTTTAATCGTGTGTGAACGTTGTTTATTGTTAAAAGTGCTATACAAATTAAAATGAATTGAACTTAAGGTGGAGGTGGGACTGCATCAAGGATCGGCTCTGAGCCCTTTCCTGTTTGCAGTGGTGAGGTGAGGTCAGACTGGAGTCTTCATGGACTAGGATGTTTGTGGATGATATTGTGATTTGTGGTGAGAGTAGGGAACAGGTTGAGAAGAGCCTGGAGCGGTGGAGGTACATGCTGGAGAGAAGGGGAATGAAAGTCAGTATGAGTAAGACAAAGTACGTGTGTGTCAATGAGAGGGAGGGCAGTGGAGTGGTGCGGTTGCTGGGAGAAGAGGTGGAGGAGTTCAGGTACCTGGGGTCAACAGTGCAAAGTAATGGAGAGTGTGTTAGAGAAGTGAAGAAAAGAGTGCAGGCAGGGTGGTGTGGGTGAAGAAGAGTGATAGCAGGAGTGATTTGTGATAGAAGGGTAGCTGCAAAAGTGAAAGGGAAAGTTTATAGGACTGTGGTGAGACCTGCGATGTTGTATGGTTTAGAGACATTGACATGAGGTTTTCATTGGAAGTGATAAAGATGGACAGGATTAGAAATGAGTTTATTAGTGGGAAAGCGCATGTAGGACATTTTGGAGACAAGGTTAGGGAGGTGAGATGGTTTGAACATGTGCAGAGGAGGGACATGGGGTATATCAGTAGGAGAATGCTGAGGATGGAGCCACCAGGAAGGAGGAAAAGAAGAGGACCAAGGAGGAGGTTTATGGAGGTGGTGAGGGAAGACAATGCAGGTAGTTTGTTTGAAAGAGGCAAATGTAGAGGACAGGGGAGTATGGAGACAGATGATCCGCTGTGGCCACCCATAATCGGAGAAGCCGAAAGAAGAAGAAGAATCGTATGTGAACAAAATGCACAGTCTCTATTCTCGTGTTAGATTTTTTTTTCCCATGTAACACTAAAAGGTTCATATTTTTGTACTCATCATGTACATCAAAGCTTTAGGCCACGTTTTATGGTCTTCTATCACTCGTGCTCTAGCTGTGTGGTGTTCTGCTTTTGTTGACTGTGTCGTTTAGTCAGTGGTGTTTCCTTCGGCCGCACCGTTGTTGAAAGAACGTGTTCACAGTCTTGAAGAACGCTGGATTAATGGTGTGTTAGCATGCGTTACATTGGGGCAACATCCTGACTCTCACTTTACTCTGCTCCCACCAGTGGAGATCAACACTTCGTGAATAATAACTGCATGCTCATCAGGGTATACTTCCTGTTTACACCATATACACCAATCAGGCATACACATTATGACCACCTGCCTAATATTGTGTTGGTCCCCCTTTTGCTGCCAAAACACTTCTGAGCCATCGAGCATTAACAGGGTCGTAGGAGCCATCGGCCGCCTACGACCCTGTCGCTGGTTCACCACTGTTCTGGAGCACTTTTTATAGATACTGACCACTGCAGACCAGGAACATCCCACAAGAGCTGCAGTTTTGTAGATGCTCTGACCCAGTTGTCTAGACATCACAATATGTCAAACTCGTTTAAATCCTTACGCTCGCCCATTTTTCCTGCTTCTAACACATCAGTTAATTAAGGATAAAATGGTCACTTGCTGTCTAATATATCTCACTCACTAACAGGTGTCATGATGAAAAGATAATCAGTGTTATTCACCCTACCAGTCATAATGTTCTAATGTCATAATGTTCTGCCTGATCAGTGTATGTATGTAATGGATGAAGAGCTGGTAAAAGTTCAAAATGGTACACCGTTTTCAACGAAATGGAGATTTCTGGATAAAAGTCTCTCGTTGGCTGTGTAGGCAGAGCGATTCAATGTCTTAAATATAGACGCAAATAAAATCCTGTGTCATCGCGAAGTCTTGCCAACCTGCCTCGTTTTCCTGACTGCTTAGCTCGTTTTAAATTCTGACCCTTGCTTTGTTTATTGTTGAATATTTTCATACTTAGACAAGTAATTTTTTGAAAGAAACATAGGGCTGAATAAGAATTTTTTGAGCAATAAGTCTTGCCAACTTGCCTTGTCGTTTCCCAAACCGCATCTTTAGACTATTCTGATCTTTGCCTTGTTTAAAGATTTTTTAACCATAATAGCATTAATAACAGCGGTGAGATTTAGAGGCCGACCGATTCATCGGTTTTGCCGATTTAATCTGCACTGGTAGTTTCCAGCTGGAACAATTGTTTATCGGGCAAAATTTATACCCATAGTTTTTCAGGGTGGTGTCCATTCAATGAGCGGATGAAACGGTCTGCTGTCATTACGAAAGCACCTTCTAGAGGCGAATCACTGATGCCAACTGCTGTTTGTTTATACTCCTGCGGTGAGCGCTTTTTATTTATTATTTTTAGAATTATATATTCATATTTATTTCATGTTCATGATTTAGTACTGTTTTTTTTTTTTGTAGTAAAGTTCAGTTTGTTTTTTGTTTCAGGTTTTTTATTCAGTATTCATTTGAATCTGTTTAATCGGCCACTGTTTTTGTAATTTAACTAATTTAATCGGTTGATTAATCGGCTACCGGTATGATCCAACCTGACTATCAGTATCAGTAAAATCCAAGATCAGCTAACCTTTAGTTACAATCATCCTAAATCTCTGTGTCATGTGCCTGATGACTGCGAACAAGAATCCTTTATACTGATGGCCCTCGATATAGAGTTTTGTTGTAGCTTTTCAGCGTGACTATGCTGAACGCTTTTTAAAAGCCTCTCTTTTTCTCTGTCTCTCTCGCAAACACTTATCCTTGCCGATCGATAGAAAGGCATGGTGCTGACACTGTGGAAAGCAATATTCATAAATAATGAACGCCTCAGCCTTTCACCCCGTCTCTCATTCCTTCTGTCAAAAGGAACTTACAAAAACCACAGAAACTGAGACTGCTTGCATGCATGAACTTCAACTTTGAGGCAAATGACCATTGACCTTGAACAGCATGATTTGTAGGCCACGGTATGGCCAAAATGTATTGACACTCGACTTTTCCAGCCATATGTGGCTCTTCCCCAAACTGTTACCACAAAACCAGAGGTAGACAATTATTTAGGATGTCTGATGCAGCAGCACTCAATTTTCCTACACTTCTTCTAGAAGACCCAAAACTGTTTTAGCATGACAACAACTCTAAGAACAAATCTCCATGAAGATTGGAAGTGGAAGACCTCCTGCTATTTAGCTCCGATCTCAAGCCTATTGAATGTCTTTAGGATGAATAGGAACACTTACTGCACCCTAGGCCTCCTCGCCTCACCTACCTGACTTTATTAACACTCTTGTGGATGAATGAGCTAAAATCTAGTGGAACATCTCCCCAGAAGAACCGCAAACAGGGACCGAATGTGGAACAGGAAGTTCAAAAAGGGCACAATCAATCTTATGGGCAGGTGTCCACAAACTTTTGACACTTTGTTGTCGTTTTATGCGTTCAACAATATCCAGATGACGAGTGTCCAGAAAATAAATAGATAAATGAAAAAAAAGGAACGACCATTTTGCTTTTGCATTCACTTTAGCCTGCTGATGTTTTGCACTGTGTTAATAATTAGCTGCATTAGTGTTCACCCCAGGAAGCCTTTCTTTCTGAATCTTTTTAGCCGCCCCCTTGCCCCCCCCCCCCCTTTTTTTTTTTGCGCAAACCAACACTATCCCACTCATTATTCTTCTCCTCTATCTCGGTCCTCACCTTGAGCGGCGCTAACTGCAGTTGATTCCGTGAGTCTGGATTTTGTGCTACAGCGCGTGTCCTGTGCGACGCTCGACTGAGCAAAACCCACTGGCTGCATACTGAGTAGGCAGGATTCACCTATCGAGAGGGACTCTAAACTCTCCTGGGAGAAATTGGGGATGATTCTGTGGCATTACAGTGGTTATGGAGTGTAGAATTTACTAATGGGGACACGTTTTGCTCTTTCCTGACAGACTACTTTTGAACATTTGATGTTAAATGAGCTGCTAGTCGAATATACAACAAATAATTTAATTTACCAGCCCAGCGGGAAAGTAAAGACTCTAATGAAGTAACAGAGACTTAGCTTATCTATACGATTGGTCTGATTGAACCTCGAAGCATGACGGGTTTTATTTACACTGTATGGAAACCGCATTTAAAAAAAACAAGCCACGTTAAAGGGGGTGTTTATTTTTGGAAAAAGGTTTTGCTACCCCTAATTAATATATTTTTTATAGAA
This sequence comes from Silurus aristotelis, assembly GCF_946808225.1. Lineage (NCBI taxonomy): Eukaryota > Metazoa > Chordata > Actinopteri > Siluriformes > Siluridae > Silurus > Silurus aristotelis. The sequence goes on along the minus strand of NC_139600.1, from coordinate 7,554,215 downwards.
ATATATATCGAGAACAATGTTTTTTTTTTTCTTCTGGTCAACCATATTTAGAAATGGCAGCCGGTGGCCAATTTAATGGGAGTTTATTATTATTTTTAGTAATTAGTTAATACGAGATACAGATAATATCTTAAGCATTAATTGAACGTACCTACCTGTAACAAACTGGTTGCAGACTCGCTAACAATACAGTTCCAACGAGATACTTGTATTCTTTGTCCAAATGTTCTTCTCATTCTCTCTTCAAAAGTAGAAACATTTTTAACGAATGAAATATATGAAACTAAATTAAGAACGAAGGATAAGAACTTAAAGCCCCTCGCACCAAGCCGACGATCGGAACGTCGGGGGGTTTTTGAGCGTCGGTTTTCCTTCGTTTTTCCGCTGCATTACGCACAGTTGGCTTCTGTCAGACGACGTCAGCTGTTTTGTTTTCTCTTCCCCCGCTGTTTCTGCATGTTAAATTGGAGGCGGAGCTCGTCGGCGAGGAAGAGAAACGATCGGTTATTCAGTTTAACAAACGCTTAAAAAAACGGAAGCAAACGATGACTGAGTAACGGGGAAACACACACACGTGTCATTCTTGCAACGTGATTGAAAAAAGCTAAATGAAGCGGTTAATAATGATTGCGACAGGTTGTAGATGCTTGATTAATATATTTACAGTTTCAGCTCTTCCTGTTTCCCTGTTTGGGTGCTGAATACAAACTACTGCTACCTGCTGGTATGGTCGGGTTTGATTCTCTTATGCAATCACAGAACGTACATGCCTGGCCCCTAATTAGCCTAATTTCAGAACAACCTGCCGATGGCCATTAATTAAAATATGCCAAAAATTGTTCAGCCAGTCGACCTCTGTCTGTCGGTTGACCTCTGCAGTTTTACTCACATTGGTGACTGATAGAGCATGGCTGTGAAGAAAGGCAAAAAAAATTTTGCTAAATCGTCCTTATGTAGCGGCATATCGCGAAATACTTTTGTTTAATTCTGTGGTCGCACACTTTTCTAACAACTTCAATTACAAAAATATAACATTTTCTGGCCTTTTCCCTTTAAAGACTGTGTGAAATGCTCTTTGGGGTTTATCAGCTTATTTACAGTGACATATACTAAATTTGATTGCGATAATAATCATAACTAGAATAATAATGCACTTTTTCAACAAGATTCTGGAAGGTGAGAGGAATGGAGAAGGAGTGTGCTGGTACCAAACTTTAAGAATAAGGGAGATGTGCAGACCTGCAGTAACTACAGGGGAATAGAGTTGATCAGTCACACCATGAAGTTATGGGAAAGAGTAGTGGAAGTCAGGCTGAGAGAGGAGGTGACCATCTGTGAGCAACAGTATGGTTTCATGCCTAGGAAGAGCAGCACAGAAGCATTATTTGCTTTGAGAATGTTAATGGAGAAGTATAGAGAAGGTCAAAGGGAGTTGCATTGTGTTTGTGGATTTAGAGAAAGTGTAGGACAGTGTGGAGAAAGAGGAGTTGTCTCTGAATGGGAGTCCTAATGGACTATAATGTTTGTGGATGATATTGTGATTTGTGGTGAGAGTAGGGAACAGGTTGAGAAGAGCCTGGAGAGGTGGAGGTACATGCTGGAGAGAAGGGGAATGAAAGTCAGTAGGAGTAAGACAGTGTGTGTGTGTGTGTGTGAATGAGAGGGAGGGCAGTGGAGTGGTGCGGTTGCAGGGAGAAGAGGTGCAGAAGGTGGAGAAGTTCAGGTACCTGGGGGTCAACAGTGCAAAGTAATGGAGAGTGTGTTAGAGAAGTGAAGAAAAGAGTGCAGGCAGGGTGGAGTGGGTGGAGAAGAGTGATAGCAGGAGTGATTTGTGATAGTAGAGTATCTGCGAGAGTGAAAGGGAAAGTTTATAGGACTGTGGTGAGACCTGCGATGTTGTATGGATTAGAGACAGTGACATTGAGTAAAAGACAGGAGGTGGAGCTGGAGGTGGCAGAGCTGAAGATGTTGAGGTTTTTATTGGGAGTGATGAGGATGGACAGGATTAGAAATGAGTTTATTAGAGGGACAGCGCATGTAGGACGTTTTGGAGACAAGGTGAGGGAGGCGAGATTGAGATGGTTTGGAAATGTGCAGAGAAGGGACATGGGGTATATCAGTAGGAGAATGCAAAGGATGGAGCCACCAGGAAGAAGGAAAAGAGGAAGGCCAAGGAGGAGGTGTATGGATGTGGTGAGCGAAGACATGCAGGTAGTTGGGGTGAAAGAGGCAGATGTAGAGGACGGGGGTTATGGAGACGGATGATCCGCTGTGGCGACTCCTAATGGGAGAAGCTGAAAGACGACAATAAATATACACTTTCTTGGTGCTTTGCTCCGTAACCTGTTAGCAAGTGAATCGCTTTAATGCAGAGTAATGATGAGTTATGGACGACTGGGGGAGTCCTTGAGTTATGTATTTATTTATATATGTATCTATTTATGTATTTATTTATTTTTTAACAAAAAGGAAGCACCTGCTTTAGGTGTTTTCTTTAGACATATTAAAAGATATAGAAGGTCGATTTACAAATCTGTTCACCACATGACCTTTGTCTTGCTCTGCTCTGTACCAGTAATAGCAGTTTTCTATCCAAAACCACTCATTTACCCCATACAGCTCTGCCTAAATTCATATTAGCAGAACATTAGGTCCTGCTGTTTTCCTTTATCATGCAAGGTGATCTGTCTGGTTATTATTCGCAGCCTATTTATAGCAAACTGGCCTGTTGCCTGGAGCCGTGGCGCCTGATATGGGCCCCCGAAACGCAAGCCGATTGCACACAGCAGCAGCCCCCCTCTTTCCTTGCCCAATGGGGCAAAGTCTTCATCAGCGTCCCCATATAAGCCCTGATTGCGATTTGCTAATGAATTGAATGATTTGCATATCTCCCACAAGGCTCCCGGGAGTCCCTAACTGGCGACTAATCAACTTTGAGTGCCTGAGATCACTGCTTTGAGAAGTGATTGAGATATTGAGCGAGATTTGAAAGTATGAACCAAGTTCGTAAACGTAAAAGACAATGACGTAGATGTCTAAAAGTGGGTTTTTTTTCTTCTTCTTTTCTTTCTTTTTTTTCTATAAATGACTTGTTGGCTTGATCTTATTTGTGCTTTTTTTTTTTTTTTTACTTTTTTGTTTTCTTTCTTTTTCTCCCCTGACATACTGGCAACCGAGTGTTCTTTCAGCAAAACTTTGAGCACATCTAAAGCAATTTCATGCCACTTTTGTAATTTCTTTCCCCCACTTAGGATAATTTGTTCGTTCCACGCCTCAGAATAGTATCGATTCTGCATAAGTTGTGTGGGTCTCACCCACATGTTTTATTGCAACTGTTTTTTAGCTTTGAGACAAAGCAGCTTAGATCCCAAACTGAATTTATGGTCAACCTTCACCCGACCATCAAATCTGCACACGTGTAACTTGCCTATAACTCAAGGCGTGTAAAAGGTACACTAATCATTTTCAAAAGTTCGGAGGCATCTTCGTGACATTTCCAACAACATTAACACCAGACTCCTGCAGGCGGCGGTGGAAAGAAAAAAAGCAATATCCTTGATTGTGTCTCACTGGAGCCAGCTCATGGCCAGAGACCAAAGTGAGAAAAGCAGAGAGAGGGAGAAAAAGGTGGGAGGGGCTTGCGAAGAGGCCGGATGACAAGATGCTTGGAAGAGCAGTGTGTATTGGGGACGTGAGAGAGAGAGGATGCTAGACAGATGAGAGGAGACTGTGGAGAGCATCGCTAGTGCCTGAGAGATAAGTGAAGGGAGGGGGAGGGAGGGAGGGAGGGCGAAAGTGGAAGTGCCGCTTTTTTTTCTTCGTTCTTTATTTGTGAAAGCAGCACTTACCGGCTGAGATCAGCTTCCTGCTACAAGTGCATCTTCATGCGTAGGTGCGTCGGGTTTCTGCAAGACTCGATCCGGTCTCGGCATTGACGAGGCTTTTAGAAAGTTGCCGTAGAGTTGCTAGGAATGTAGAAAGATACGTTTTCGAGTCGGCCTCGACTCTCCGATATGGCGGCTTACTTCTGTATTTAACCTTTGACTCTTTCTAAAGAACGATCCGTCGTCGTGATCACATGAACTCTCGGAAGTTTCCCGAGCAATTTCCACCTTGCCAAAAAGAAGTTGGAGAATTCTAGGCGTTTCTCCTTGGATTATATCTCCCCGTCTTGGCCTGTCTCTTTGACTCTTGATGAGTGGGTCAATGTGTGGCTGTGGCTGTAGCTTTATTTCCTCGCTCATGAAGAGGCTCGGTCGCACGACCTGCTGCTCGGACCTGCTGTCCTGCAGCCACACGTCAGAACATTTGCAGCGTCTGGCTATCGGCTGCCCACCCCAGCGCAAGGTAATCCTGTCAGGTTTGGTCAGGGGGACTCTACTCTGGTTTTGGTTACTCTCGTTCTAACTGGTGATGATGATCCCATTTAGTTGATGCTATTTGAACAAAATGTTTACTAACAATGAGTTGATCTCAATGCTCTATAGATCCATGTTCTCGATCATTCTGCTCCATTTACTCCTGTAGGAGACACTAAAGTTTTACCGCTGACGATCTAACATCCATTATCCTACACTACATATCAAATATTCCAAGCACTAGGACCATTATCGATTTGGACTGCTTTTATTGGCTTCAGACTTCCAGCTTTTGTGGTTTAAAAAGGCTTCGCATTGACAAGCGCTCTCTGATTTCACCAAGCATGGCTGACCTTGCAGTGGTGGTGGGTTTTTTTTTTTTTTTTTTTTCCTCCCCTCTCTCAGATTTTATTTGTCCATTGGCCAGACCTGCGAGAATATTTAAGTGTACAATAATTGATTTTGTAATGGAACCAGGTGATTTAAAGGCTGTCTTGCTGCCTTGACAACCACAGCATCCACTTTGATTTGGATCGCGTTCTAAATGTTTTTTTTTTTTTTTTTTTTTTCTTTTCAAAAGACGCTCTCCTCTTCATCCCCCTCCTCGGTCTTCCGCTTCTGTTTCGTTGCTCGACGAGTTGACTAAAAGAAGATAAGTGGAAGAAGTCTTTAAATCTATGAACTTGCTGAGCTGTTTTCCTGCCGTACCATTTTCTCGAAGGCCCGACGTGTTTAATGTTCCATTTAACACGCAGCCTCTCAGGATCTCACATAATACTCGTGAAGAGGTCATGGCGGCTTGACATTTCGGTTTCGCTGTGCAGTTGCTAACGCCGCACTATTCCGACACCCTATTCAGGGCCAGCTAATGGTTCAGAACGAAGATGAGTGGGCTGTGCTCTAAATCTCTAATTAGTATTTAAAACTAAACTTGAAAGAGAATTTTTTTTTTCCCCCCCCATACTGCAAGCAGGAATCTGTTTCTGCTTATTCGGAATTAAATCCATTATTGAAATCGGTTATTAATGATAGGATTTCGGACTGATGAACAACAAAGTAGGCATATTAAAAAGTCCGGTATTTTTAATACACTAAAATAATTGTTTAAACTTATTTATGAAATCACAATTAGAATATCATTTGATTCATTTTCTCATTGCCGCTTATTAACTGCATCGCTTATAGTATTGAATTCATGCCATTCGTCACCATCAGGCAGGTCTAAGCGGCTCTGCATTTCAATTTTGTCCACCAATCTACACTGCTTTATCACTCGAATGGCCAATTTTTAGTGTTAACACACTACTCGCACTATTTATACTACGAAAAGGTGAACATGTATGTAGGACTGAAACGATTCCTCGAGTAACTCGATTAATTTGAATACAAAAATGAATCAAGACAAATTATTTGCCTTGATGCTTCGTTCTTTTTTTTTTTTTTTTTTTTTCTTCATTTAACTACTTGCTTTTTCCTACGGCCCATCATTGCTGATGCACCGCCCTAAACTCTAAAGCGCTATGGACAGGTAACACAGAAAACGCTGCAGAATGAAAAATGGAGAAACTGGGAGAAAACAACACAGGGTGATGAGAAGATTCAGCAGGAAGTTTCCAAAGTTTGCGATTTCAAACTTAGTCATTTAAAATTGATTTTTATATTTTTATTCATATACAGTGCTCCCAAAAGTTCCTTTTCAGCGGCCGTGTAGAGCATGGAGTAGAGCACGTTTTTAACGTGCATGAGAAATTTCAAGCTGCTTTCCCGAGACAAGGAAACCACATCGCGATACTGTGAGATTTATTAAATAAATAAATGAGTGAGAATTATTGTTTAATTAAACGAATATATTCCCATAACCTTCTCCACCAGGGCCACTGCGGAGGGACTTTTTGAACGCACTGCATTTGTATTTTGATGTAATGCGGCAATGAAATGCACTAAATGGGTTTAGTTCGCACTGATATTTTTATTGCTGGAATTGCACACAAGAATGTCCTTTTTCTAAAAAGGAGAAACACTTTGCTTATTTGTTTTAAAAGACTAGCCTTATTTTCTTTTAGTTTTGCTGTTTAATAAAGAAAAAGTACTTATCATATTAATCGATGGGATAATCGCTAGAATACTCAATTGGTAAAATAATCGACAGCAGCAGCCCTACGTTTATGCGATCTGGGATACACCTATAGATTCCTCAGCCATCAGAATTGGAATTACTAGGCTTGAGCACAAAAAGTTCGTAACGACTAACAAACAAACTCATTTGATGCCATAGACTTAGTGGACTCTTGGCAAGTGGCACCTCGAAAGGAAGTCATTTTGAGGCCCGAATTGCAGTCTAGCGATTTTTTTGCATTTTTGCAAACTTCATTCATTCATACAGATAAGACCTATGAACGCGAAGGTTAAGCTTGCATAGAGTCGGTTGAGCTCTGTGAGGACTTGGCTGTCAGATCCGTATTGCGTTTCACCTTCAATATCGTTAATGGAAAAAACGGGGTTCGGGATTCCGATATTTTCTATAATAAAGGTTTCACGTTTCTTTCCTGAGCCCGAGCTCGAGACCGAATCCTTGAATAGCACTAGGATCGATTCATATCCTCTTCAATGAAACGTACACTCAAGGACACGAGAAAGCATTCGCAACGTATTGATAGAGATACAGGGATAGAAGAGGACTGAACGCTTAATGCTACACCGAGAGCGGCAAAAATTTATATCCAGAAATTCAGGACATGAAGCTAGTAACTTTTATTATTTTGTGTTTTTTATGACGCTGCATTTATTCAAACTGCACTTTGTGTTTACTGTTGTAGTAGACAAATGCTATAAAAAGAGAATGGAGCTGAGAAACGCAGAAAGCGAACACGCTTAATTATACAAAATATGCATTGGTGTGCAAAATGTATAATCATTAGCTAAAAACCACAGACGTGACTAATAATGTAATTGTTTACTGCAGCTTTTAGTTTTAGTGTTTGTTAATTATTCATGATTCTACACCATTTTCACATGATGAGGATTATACAGTTTTTACTCACCGTGCTAATGTTTCTTTTCATGTGCTCGTGCATCACTGTGCTACTTCCATCCTACAAAAACGCTTTGCATAACTTCCAGGTACAGTTTTATTTGTTGCGTTTCATATAAAATGCTCCCATCGACCATGAATGACTTGGGAACGGAATTTTTTTAATTTTTATTTTTTTCCCCTCCTTTTTCCCTGCTGCCGGTTAACCGTACTTACCGGCATTTTTCCCAAGCGGCGGTGTTATCTTACCGTCACGCTAACTCGAGCAGCCCAACTAATCGTTGCCAACAAATTTCATTATTGATTATTATCTATGAGTTGTTTCAGCCTTAGTGCAGTTGGCATTCACATTCATCCCAAACGTGTTCAATAGGGTTGAGGTCAGAGCTCTATAGCAGGTGATCTTCCACTCCAACCCACGTGAAGCAGATCTTCATGGAACTGGTTTTGTGCACACGGGCCTCAGTTTTCAGTTCAAGTCAAGTTCTACTACTTGAGTTCTAATTCAAGTGAAGGGAACATTTTAGTTCTTAACATTGAGTTACCCAGGCTCATATTCCTTCGGAGAAAAAAAAAATTACTAGGATACTTGGGAATTAGTTTGAGCTTTGATAAGAAACAAGGATACTCGGTTCTGTCTTTAGGGTCTGGTGTAATTCAAAACCTTCTTTCGAAACGAAATGATAAAACATGTTTGCTAGAAGTATTATGTAAAGTTATCAACCCAAATTTGAAACATGCCTTATTCGGATGGGGTTAGATTTTTAGGTTCATTCAGGCCGTTTTCAACCCGTAGTTTTTCAACTTGTTCTTTCCTTTTGTCTTTGTTTATTTATTTATTTATTTTTTTCTTCCCCTTTTCATTTTCTTTTTTTTTGGGTTTTAATCTTCTTTTTCCATTCCCACCCTCATCTTTTTTTTTTTTTTTTTTTTTACTTCTGTTTTATTACTTTTTGCTCCTTCTTTGTCTTCTTTCTTTTTTTTCTTTTCTTTAACACACACTCAATGATAATGCAGCCGCAAACTCGAGGTGATAATGCAGCTGCAACCAGTAGCGAGCGCAGCTACTCAATGGTCTGTCAGTAATTGCGCTCATTATTGCACTTACTGCACCTCGAGACATTGTTCGGATGTTTTATTTTTGAAGACGGTTGTCAGCTTTTTGTCATTAAAAGGATTTTGTGTGTCGAACTAATTTATTTCACACCCAAATCGTTTTTGAACTAGTAACAGAGACTTGCGCTAATGATATACAGTAAGTTGGAGAAAATGAGAGCATGAAAGAGATGGGGTGGGGTGGAGGTGGAGAAATCATATCTGCAGTAATGAGACCAAAACTCCTGCTACTTAGTGTCAATATTAATCTATTGATTCTGAATTTATTTCTAAATGATTCTGAAAATGTTTGTGATTGTGGTGGACAGCCAATCAGATTTCATCAGATTTCAAATATTAAACAACTCTGTGGTGTAATCAGTAATGCTTTTTGTAGTATCATTTCTTCAGCAGTTTGTTTTTGAGAGTCCTCTTTATTGCTGGAGATTTTCTCGTTGGTAAACTGTGTAATGTTCAGGAAATATTTACCCAGTTTGCATCATTCAGCTTTAGCAACTATCAAGACAATTTACACTCTACAGACCCTACAGAGACTTTACAGATTCTAAAAGACTCCACAGAAACTCGACAGACCCTCCGGACTCTACAGAGACACTACGTACTCTACCGAGTCCCTACGGACTCTACAGCTGACTCTACCGAGTCCCTATGGACTCTACGGACTCTACAGAGACACTACGGACTCTACAGGGACTATACAGGGAAACTATACAGAGACCCTACTTACTTTACAGAGACCCTACAGGGCCACTGCAGAGACACTGGGCTCTACAGACTCTACAGGGACACTACAGAGACTATACAGGGAAACTATACAGAGACCCTACTTACTTTACAGAGATTCTATGTACTCTACCAAGCCCCTACAGAGACACTATGGGGACCCTACAGAGACTCTACAGACACTAAAGAAAAAGTACAGAGACTTTACAGACATTAAAGACAGTACAGAGACAGTATAGAGACACTACAGTGACTTGTGTCCCATGACCAGAGGAACATTCTGAGCTCTACAATCCTAAGATACTTAGATCAGCCTCATGGGAACATAATTTTTTTTCTACATAAAGTGAAAATCGTGTTTGTAAAAGTTTTGTGTAATTGCAGTAAGTTGCATGGCCCTTTAATGACTTCGCTGTTTTGCTTTGTGCTTAATCTCTGCTGTTTCTCTCTTTCACTGCAGTTTATCTTAGGAACACAATGAAAAGAGCTCTTACAGTACAGCTCTTAGTACAGTACCCCCCCCCCCCCCCCCCATTTTTCTTTATTTAATTTCTTAATTTATTTTTCTTAAAAAAAAAGAACATTCTTTTTTTACTTATTTTGGGTTCTTTTTTTAGATTTTTGTATTCAGGTTTTTCTTTTTTTTATTATTATTTTTTTTAAATTTATTTATGATTTCAGATTTATTTTCCAGTGGTGGATGAAGTACACAAAACATGTAGTAAAATATGACTCCAGTAAAAGTAAAAAAGTATTTGCCTTCAATTGAACTCAAGTATCCAAAGTACTATGATTTATTATGGCTGTAATGTTCCTATTATAATTTTTGTCACAAGACTCTTTTCTTAATCCACTCAGTTTATGTGAAAAGACTGTTACTCTTAACACAACAATCTATTAATAGAAGGATATTAATGAGTCAAACACTGATTGATATCTATTAGAATTATCATGAGCCCAAAACCTTCTTTTCAACTACTTCAAAAAAAATCACACAAATAAGGACACGGGTGTGGTGGCGAATTCGACTCGAGTTTCATCCTCCATTTATTCCTCTCTTAATGTTCTGCTTGTTGTTGAATTCATGCTGAACTGTATGTTGGTGATCAGCAGATACCAAGCAGCAATCAGAACAAGTTTAAAACAGAGCGCACGCTCGACCCTGATTGGTGGATTGCTGTGTGTTTGACCAGTTCAAGTTTTTACTTTTAATCCGCTCAAATAAAAAGGAACGACTGATTTTTGAAAATGTAGTTGAGTAAAAAGTACGACTTTAAAACATAGTGAAGTTAAAGTAAAAGTCTCCGCAAATGAAAATACTTCAGTAAAGTGAAAAAGTGAAAAAGTAAAGCGTGAAAAAGCTATTTAAGTACAGTAACGAATTATTCACTTCATTACTGTCCATCACTGATATTTTCTTTGCATTTATTTTCTTTTCCCATTTCCTTAATTCTTTTTCTGTTCTTGTCTAGTTTGATCCTTCATGTTTTTATTTTCTGTTTTGTTGTTTTTGCTTGTTTTCTTTTCTCTTTGAAATGATTATTATGCAATGGCTACCTTCCTAAACTAAACATGGAACCTACCCATAGTCGTCATGGTTACTGAACACAATTATCCTCTTGTACCATCTCGGTGTTGTTTAACTCCTCCATCATCTGATTGCACAATTCTTACTTGGTTTGGTAAAAGTCTTGTGATCGTTCAGCTTGTACTGTGGACCAGCTGCTCTGGGAGGAGTCTAAGCTTGTGAAGGATGATGTTTGTGCTTTTTGGCCAGCACCGGACCCAGACGAGGGTTTCACAGCATTTAACACGAACAGCTGCGTCTGCCTTCGATATGTTCACCGTCACGCTATACAGATGTCCAAAAGACACGTCCCTCGTCCGTATTGTTAAAGGGCTTGATGCTAACGAAGCATGTTCATCAACAAATCCCCTTTCACTAAGAGTCTAAAGCTTTTAGTCATTGGGTTGTCCGAGCTCGGCTTGTTTCTACGTTCTATTATTAGCAGCAGACCTTAAAAGGTCTATTTGGATTCTGTGTTTTGTTCATTTCTGAAGGTCATGAAATGGACCGGACGCTTTTGTTTTGCGCCAGTAGGGCGAGCAAAATTGTTGGACTACATAAAAATTGGTTTTCCCAGCTGGGTCAGAAGATGCATCAGACATTGCTTGCATTTGCAATTCTTTTTTTAGAGCAGATTTGAATCATATTTGCAGGAGAACCCGTTTAAAAATCGGGCCTGGTTTCAACGTCCGCTCCACCAACGCATGCTAATGAAGTCAATGTTTTACCTGTGGCCACAATTACACTTCTGAGAGGCTTTCTGTTGATGCCAGAGCCCAGGAGGACTGTTTAAGATTCTGACCTGCTTCAACACATCATCCAAACACCCTTCTGCAGAGATCCCCTTTCAGTTATCAGATAGAATGGTGGGGTGGTGGTGGTGGGGGGGGCTTGTGTTCCGCCGGACACCTTCGGGAACCTTGTTTTTCATAAACGTAGTCTGATGGAGCCTGGAGGTTTGGCCTGAGTCGCTCCATCAGTGTAGCGCAATGTTCTTGCGTCCTCGGGAAAGTGTTATGAAGGTAGTGTCGTCTACCCACATGCTGATAGTTTCATCATTTACTGCCTGAAATCAAACGTCATGTTACGTTACCATAGTGACCACATGCCAGCTTACTTTCTCAGATTTATTTCCCAAGTGTTTTTCTGGACTGTGTTTTTATACCAAGTTTGTTGACTGTAGTCCATCCGTTCATTGGTTCATCAGTCTCTAACAATTTACATGGGCCAGAGTGAAGTGAATATTTTATTATGATACATAATGAAAGTATTTATTATGCCTCCTAATACTAGATTAATTAAGACTCTAACAAAAAAGAAGTCTGTTGATAACAAGAGGTCGCCCGAAAGTAGATCTTACAGATAGCTAGCTTGGATTTTTTTTCACATGGACAGAAAAAAAGACAGAAACCAAACACTCCATGTAAAAGAGTACTGAACTTTATTACGGTGATAAAAGAAAATCAGTACTGAATCATGAAAATGTGCGAAATGAAATATATTTAAACATATTGATTATTTTAATAAATAAAAAGGAAGATAAGACATGCGGAAACACTCCGAATAAGTAAAAACAGTCACATTCAAAATAAATAAAACAATAAAGCAAATAAACAGCACGTGGTGTCAGTGTCGGGGGGGGGGGGTGTTTCAGTATGTTCTCTGTGCTCTGTTTATTAAAGCGGGTGAATTTGTTGCTGTAATTATTGTACTCTGTGTGATTTGGGATCTGAACGCTGGTCACTGCTGATGTGTTGTTGATGGTCCTCCTGAAGATGTTGGTGCTGGGTGTCGTTCATGTGGTGGCGATGTTGGTTTTATTGCTAGTGGTCTTGTTTTGGTGGTGTTTTTATGCTTGTGGTGTTTTCCTGATGGTGCTGGTGGTAGTCCTGTTCCTGATGGTGGTAATGGTGGCTCTGTTTTTGGTGGTGTGTTCCTGATTGTGGATGTCCTGCTTTTTGTGGTGTTTTCCCTCATGGTGTTGGTTCTGTTTGTAGTGCTGTTTTTTCTGATTGTGGTAGTTCTGTTTTTGGTGGTGTTTCTGTGATGGTGGAGGTCTTGCTGTAGGTGGTGTTTTCCTGAAACTGGTGGTGGTCCTGTTTTTTTTTTATTATTTTTTTTTGGTAGTGTTTCTGGTAGTGCTGGTTGTCCTGTTTTTGTTGTTGATGGGTTAATGGTGGTCCTGTTTTGCTGGTGGTGGTTGGGACTGTTTGATGGGGTTCATTGTTGAACCCCTGTTCTTGTCTTGTCTGTTTTGTCATGTATAGGTTTAATTTATGTCTGTACTTTTGAGAGTCACTAACAGCTGGAACCAAATTCCTTGTGTGCGTCAACACACTTGGCCAATAAACCTGATTCTGATTGTTGTGAAGGTGCTGGTTATTCTGATGTTTTGGTGGTGCTTTTGATCATCATGTTGTTCATGCTGTGTTTGTTTTGCTGCTTCTGTTGGTTGGTTACATTGTTGGTGATGCTGTTAGTAAAGATGCTGACGAAGTCTATGCTGTAGTAATGCTGCTGTGGCTGGTGGAGGTGCTGTTGATGTTGGCTATGCTGATGTTTTTGCTGCGGGTGGTTCTGCTGTTATTTATTAGTGTTGTTTGCGATACTTTAGTGCTGCTCATCTGTTGGTAGATGATCTTGGCGAAGTTATTTTGTCATGTTCTAAGGGCGCCCAGTGAATGTCACGCCACCACCGCTAGACCAAACTAAACAGTGACGAAGCGTTTTTCTTTCTCCCTTGGTCGAGTTCAGAGGTGCTGTTCTGAGGAACGACGAGTCAGGAATGATTTATTAGTCTCACATATTGGACACAGGAAACCGAATATAATCCACACTGTGTCTGGAGCGAGTGTGCTTTATGTAGTGGAGTGTAATAAGTGTTGAAGCGCCCTCTGCTGACTGGCAGAAGAAAAAACAGTTTGTCTGTACTCATTAAAACTACACGCATTGGTGGGGAAAACAACACAATTTTTAAACGATTTGTTCGTTTATCATCAGAGATACGATTTTGGATTTAAAAATAAATTGCTGTTGCTATGGTTACGGCAATGCCATCATGAGTTGGGTCACGCTTTGTATAAGAAGATAAAAAGAATTGTAATCACACTCTTGTGTATAGTCGTTTCTGAGGAGTATTTTCCGGGCTTTTCCAGGGTATTTCGGAATTTTATTGCGAATCATCAAACGTGCGAGTGCTAGTATCACCTCTCTCTCTCTCTCTCTCTCTCTCTCTCTCTCTCTCTCTCTCTCTCTCTCTCTCTCTCTCTCTCTCTCTCTCTCTCTCTCTCTCTCTCTCTCTCTCTCTCTCTGATGCAGTTATTTGTGTTGTGTATCTCAGCGCGCTGGAGTTTATAATCCGAGACGCTCATATCGTGTCTCTCGCTGCATTAATGCTGATGTTCATTGTTTTATTTGGGAGCATGAATAAAACATGAACAATTTTTTACCTTCCACACACACACACACACACACACACACACACACACACACACACACACACAAACTGAGAGAGGAAACTAATAACCATGTGTTTCTTTTTTTTCCCTCTCTCTCTGGCCCTCCATCTTTTTTCTTACCCTTTTTTTTATCCCCCCCCCCCATTTTTTCACACATTGTCTTCCTTACATGTTGCATCCTTTACTCCTCTTTTCTATCCCTCCTGTTTGTCTTGTCGTCTTTATTTCTTCTTTTTTGTCCATTTTTCCTAATTCTCAAACTTTTTTTTTATACTCTTTTCATTTATTTTGCTGTTCTTCCACCTTCATTTCTCTTTTAATCTTTTTTTTGTCCTTTTCCATCTCTATTTTGTAACTTTTTCCTCCCTCCATCCCTGGCTGTGTCTTGTTTTTCTCTTGCGTTCTTTTGTTGCTGTCCTTCTTTCTTTTTCACACCCTGTCTTTCTTTTTAAACCTTTCTTCTTACACTTAATTTTTTTCCTTTCACTTTTCTCTTTCTACTGTTTTTGATTACGTCTCCTTTTCTTTTTTCTACTTTTACATACTCTTTTGTTTGTGTTTTTTTGTTGTTCCTCGCTCTTACTGTGTCTTCCATTATCCTTCTTGTTTTTCCTCCTTGCTCGTCTTTTTCGTCCTTCTCTTTTCTCTCCCCTCCTTTTTCCTTGTTCCCTTCTTCCAGAATGCCGGGAAGTCGTTGTCCTCCTCAGGCAGCCTAGCGAAGGTTCAGAAAGTAGCAAGCTGGCTTTTGGAAATGAACCAGGACCTGCTGGTTCCCGAACCTGCGCCGGAGCCAGAACCTGAGCCCGGACTCATGAACCACGAGCGAGAACCTCAGCAGCGGAGGAGAGATCGAGGTGAGGAGGATGAGGAGGAGGAGGAGGACGAAGACGAGCGAGAGCGTTCCGGAGAGGCGGAAGAAGCGGAAGAGGAACCCTGGCCTTCGGGGAGGGAGTCCGTGAGCCGGAACCAGGCAGCGGAAGAAGGCAGGAGAGAGGAAGTGAACGGAGGAGAGAAAGCCGTGCAGTGGTTGTGGGAGCAGGAGCAGCGGAGACGGCGGCGGAGACGGCGGAACGACGACGAGGAAGAGGAGGAGAACAACAACCACGGCGATGACGAAGGAGGAGAAGGACTGGTACGGACGGGAGACGAAGAGGACGGAGAGCGGGAGGAAGAGGAAGAGATGGACCAGGAGAGCGACGAGTTTGAAGCGTCAGAGGACAGCGCGAGAGAGGAGGACGAGGAAGCGGAGGAGGACGAGGGAGGAGAGACGGGACTACACCCTTCTCCGGTCAAAACCGGAGCGTCGGATCCGAACGATAACTCCGACGTCCAATCAGGACGACAGAACCAAAGCTCATCTTCATCTAAGCACACGCATCCTCAGGTAAGAGACTTCATTCCAACAAAGTAGACATGCAAACGTTCACTTCTATTTTATTAGCATAAGTAGCTATTATGTGTGTTGTTTTTATTATTTATTTAACTTATGGTAATCTAAAAAAAAAAAAAAAGGTTCACAAGGTTTATTACTCTGTGCTTTTTAAGACTTTATCTAGGCATACCTTCGATGTCGCACTCTGGTCTTATGAGCCAATAGGAAGCAAGTGGGCGGGGCCAAAATGTCATTAGCTTGAGTATTAGCATAATGAAGTGCAACATACTTTATAGAAACAAAACGGTCGCCGCTTGTCCACTGATGTGCGGTCACTTTTGTTTTGGATTGTGTGGGCAACCTGTTACTGTTTATTAGCATCCTTTATCATAGCGTTTATTTTTTTTTCAAATTAACATTTACACTTTGAACCTTGATGATGGTCATGCTTACACTTTTTAAGATAAGTTTGGTTTTGGGCGTTTCATAGTAATTCTTCAGTCTGAGAAAGAAGCTACATGAGCAAACGAGCCCAGGCCATTTTCAGGTGTTTGCTGCGCATTAAGTGCTTGTAGTTATATTAGGGGTCTAATTCTATTTGTCACATACACATTCATCCTACATGTAGTTTAATGCTTTTTTACTGTCCAACATGTAACCATGAAAAATAGAATATAAGAATAAAAATAAGTATAAAGTATAAGCATATTAAAATTATAACTAAAAGTATGAAAATAGTTAGGGTGTGCGTGTGCGTGTGCGTGTGTGTGTGTGTGTAATATATATATATATATATATATATATATATATATATATATATATATACACACGCACGCAAGCAAGCACGCATGCATACGCACGCGCGCACGCGCATGCATACATACATACATGTACACACGTGCGAATTGCCAGAAAGGGACGCATGTGTATGGCAGATATTGACAGAAGTACAAATTAAAGTGATCCAGTGGGATTTTTTCTGTTTTGTTTAAAGTGTCTATGTGCAGTAATAAGGTGACATAAAGTGACAGTGCTGTGAGTGTCATATACATAGTGCAGTGTCAAATAATTGTGCAGTGAAGGAAAAGTGAAACAGAGACGGAAGTCCAGGTACTAGATGCTGGGTGTCTCCTGGTTTGGACACCGAATGTCCTGCGGGAAGAAGCTCCTCCTCGCTCTCATCTTTCATGCAGTTTGAGTTCTTTAAACTGTTAAAATGCTAAACATGGACAAGTTGGGGAAAAAAAAAAATTTGGACGTATGACTAAGTTTTTCTGGGCCAAATGTAATACATTTCAGAGTTCCTTGTTTTTGTTAGTTTTCTTTCCTTCCAATTTGGCCGCTCACGATATCAAGATTAACATGAGATTGGCCCAAACTGTTATGGTCCCTTTAAACTCTCAAACTCCAAGTTTATCTTCAGGTTTGATCAGATGCAGTATGAGGATGTGCAGCGGTGGTTTGTGCTGTCTGTAGTAATTAAAGGGTTTACATTGCTTGAAGTTCTCGCTTTTCTCACACGTTGTGTGAATGTTATTGAGGATTCTCTAGAGACCTGCTCGTCTGTTTTGTGGAGTTTGTCTCCCCCTAGTGGTTCTCACATTAATGCAGTGTTTTATGGTTTTATTTGCATTGGAACTACAAAGCTGATTTAGGGAATAGGTATATTATTGAGTTAATTACTGTATTTTCATTTAATTTCAGTTTTATTGTTGTTGCTTGCTCCTATTCTGCAGCCTGTTACTGGTCAGACTGGTGCTAAAAATTGTGAGCTCAACTTATAGTCCGGTGCACGAACAGGCAGCAAGAAAAGTAACCCATTTTAAGATCATAATGACATAGCTAGATCCCGAAACACAAGCATACCCCGATGTCCTCAAATAACACTGCTCACGATCAGCAGAATGCCACCTCATGCTGTACTGCTAATGAATTACTGCATGTGCATAAAGCACAAAAATGCAAGCAAATCATAAAAAAATTCACTTTTTGTGTGTGTGTGTGTGTGTGTGTGTGTGTGTGTGTGTGTGTCTTTCTTTTTGATAAATTCTCGAATAAAGCCCAAGCACTAAGTAGCACTAAAAAGCAGTCATTATAATAGTCATTGGTTAACGCCATCTCTCTGCGTCGGCACTTCCTTATTTTATTGTAGCCGTGGAAACGGTTGCTATGCAACTCCCATTCTTTTATTGCTAAGGGGATACAGCAGAGTGCAAATAAGCAGGAGGATGCAGGTGAATCACAGTTTCGAACGCCTCTGGCTGCATTATAAGCATTAGAATCAGCTTTCTGAGACTTTGCGGCTTCCGGTTACATTCTGTTCCTAGTGCTGTCTGTCTGTCTGTCTGTCTGTCTGTCTGTCCGCAGTGATATATAAAGTATTTTATATATTTATATACACTTCTGTATATTTACATCTGTAGTGTCTCCAATCGATTATTACATAATGTATGTACAAGTGTGAATAGTATCTGTATTGTGTAAAAAAAAACAGGAAAAAAAAAGAAAAGAACACAGGATTGGTTGCGTCCCAAACCACGTAATGTAAAAAGAAGTGTATACCTTCTCTGGTGTCAATTCTTTTGATTTGGTCTTGTCATTTGTAGTTATAGTTTTAGAAGTTCTAGAAAGTAAAGAGAAGGATTAGTTGTGTCCCAAACCATGTGGCTCATCTCAAACTTTTATAAAAAAACAAAACAGAATGGGATTGGTCGGGTCTCATTTCACGTATTGCACATATGCAAGTAGAGATAATAAGCAAGACTGTGCTTGCTTATTAAATACCCACTTTAAGGAGTTTATTTTATTTATTTATTTAATTTTATTTTTACCCCACGTTGGTGTGCTTATTCAGCATTTTATAGAGCAGTGTAGTGTCTGGTGCGGTTCGAAAAACAACCCTGATGTTTCTATGAAGTTCCACTGTGAGACGCTAGAGGGCAGAAATGTTCTACGTTCTCACCGATTGGATTAGAAAACCTTACTGCACGGTTCTGCGAATGGCTTGAAGCCATGACATTTTTCGTGTGTGTGTGTGTGTGTGTGTGTGTGTGTGTGTGTGTGTGTGTGTGTGTGTGTGTGTGTGTGTGTGTGTGTGTGTGTGTGTGTGTGTGTGTGTGTGTGTGTGTGTGAGAAACAACTGATCTGTGTTTCAAAGCAAACCTGTCCGCTGCAGCTGTGCCAGAGCAGCCTCAGGATTATTCATTAATCAGCCGTTTGCCATCTGTGCTGTAACATGGGCCCTCTCTCTCACTCACACACACTCACGCGCACACGCACACACACACACACACAGGGCTCTGACGTGAATCTCATCACATATCTGAATCGAAAAATGTTAAAGAAAAACAGAAGCGCTGATCTAATGTCAGTGTAAGTGTGACTTACCGTGTGTGTGTGTGTGTGTGTGTGTGTGTGTGTGAGAGAGAGACCATGCTTATATTCACCCCTGCTTTAGAAATGTCCTTGGGTTTTATGAAATAACTAAAAGCAGCACACACACAGTTTTGATTTATGTATTTGAGTACTTTATTTAGGGGTGTGTGTGTGTGTGTGTGTGTGTGTGTGTGTGTGTTATATGATGATCGCGGAAGAGCAGGGTCGATCATATCCCAATCCCTCCATCATGTACACGGGAGCAGGTTTTGTCAACGGGCTTACGTTCAGCGACACGACGAGCCGATTTTATTCCCTGTACCTCCGAAGGACGACTTGGATGTCAGATTTACGCAGTGTGTGAACACACACACACGCACACTTCAAGCTCTTTGTGCGTCCGTGTAAAGATTTCTCTCTGAAGCAGTGTGTGCATAAATGATTCATATTCACCTGAAATTTTAAACACGTTTTCCTCCCACAGCAGTCCACAAGGACGCTGTGTGTGTGTGTGTGTGTGTGTGTGTGTGTACATACTGATGTAATATCCTTGAGGCAGCGAATGACTTAGCACACACAAATGTCCTAATAACTTGGATTTCAGATGTTTGTACTAATATCTGATTGAGCTCCTTAATGAATCTGTCCTTCAAAACACATCTGAGAAAGTTTCTCGGTTGCGTTACATGGTAATGCAGTGTACCAGCACGCAGTCTACACTAGCATTATACCAGGGTGGTAAGATGCTGAATTTCTGATCATGAAGGTCATGAGTTTAAATCCCAGCACCATTAAGATGCCCTTGAGCAAAGCCCTTACTAGAGTTTAAACGTTTCATAGATTTTGCAGATTATATAATGTTCATTTTGATAGTTTTTCCGGGTTGCGTCTGAGAAGGTCCGGTATCATTACACAATACAGGTGCTACCTCTAGAGGTGAATCACTGATGCCACATGCATTTATTAATTATATGTTTATATTTATTAATGTAATCGGCTATCGGTAGAATCCTGTCGACCTCTACCTGCTCACTCCAAAAATGGGAGTCACCTGCAGCGCTGCACAGGACTCGCTCGAGAAGAACGTCTCCAAAGAAGTGTGTTTTTGGATGTGAGGGAAGGAGAACCGTATTCAGGATTTACCATATAGACATGTCTTGCTGTTGTTGCCAATGATCTTCATGCTCAAATTCAGACTCTGGTCCGATTTTGGATCCAATACATACGTCTGGATCTGATTGTTAGCCGTTGTTCATTGAAGACTATAAAGGTTTTGTTCCTGTTTTATTTACAGCGATGTCCCAGCTCGCATACGATTGCTACGCAAAAGCTATTTGTGCTCACGGATCTTTAGGAAAAAAAAAAAGTATTGACTAACTTGCATTATAGCAATATATACATACACACACGCGTACTCAAAACTAGCATCCTAGCAAACGGCTAAAATGATGTGTTCTGTGAACTTGCCACAACAAACACTTTCCTGTATTTCAAACAGCTTTAATATTAGCAGGATCTCTGGTTCCCTGAAGGTGTGTGAATTTATTTGTTTGTTTTTAAAGCAACAAGACCCCTGCCATTTTTTACTTCTCTTTCCATTTGCACTGCTTAGCGGCGTAGATCTGTGTTCTGAACATAAGGCGCATACTTCAGTGTGGGGAGATTAACAGCGGAGCTCAACACAGGAGCGCTAAAAATGAACATGCTTCCAAATGTCTTTGTTCCACTAAGCCTGAGCTGAGCCATGTGGCACTTTGGCCATCAGGGCTTCTCCCCCCCACACTCTTTAAGTCCAAATGCTTTTGTATTGGTTTGTGTTTTTGGTGTTTTTTTATTTTTATTTAGAGTAATCTTCAAGTAATGCAAAAGAACATGCTGGAATGAAGCAGGGCAGTTGAGCGCAATGGTTTCCAGGCCAGTAATTGTAGGAATTCGAAGTAAACTCATGGCATTTTGTGAAAAAGGAAGTTCAAACACGTACCTTTTGTCCTGCTGTCGGTAAACATCGTCTCGGAGTGGATGCCTGTCGTACATTTTGACATCCGTGTCCAAGCGAGTGACTTCTAAATCGAACCTTTTTGAAAACGGTCGAGTTTGAGGTGTGGTGTATTGAACGCCGGTTCTGGAAAAACGGCACTTTAAGAGCAACAGGGAACAAAGAAAAGCCAAGACTTGCTTTTAGGTATTTTTGGTATCAGGTGAAACGAATATGACTGGAAATGGGACTGGGCTTGAATGACTGTAACAAATAATCATTGTATTTATTTATTTATTTATTTATTTATTTGTTTATTTAAGCCTACAGGGGGCACCAAAGCTGGACCTCTTTCTTACGATTCGTCCAAACTGTCCATAAAAAAAGAATAAAGTAGTTATTTTAGTTAGGAGCCTAAATCCATCAAGTTTTGTCATGATACAAATGCAAAATTATCTTGTAGGTATCATACATCCTAGTGAGCCACTGAACGTGCTAACTGGTTTCGTAATAAGGAGATTAGCATACAGCTTAACATGCTACACATGCTATGTCATGAACTAGCATTGGTTAATAGGCTCACACATTAAACTTGTGTTAGAGTACAGTAAAACAACAGAGTAATACCCTTCAAACTTGTATTACTGCCACAAAATTAATGCTGTGTGGATTAGCAAAACCCCAAAGCAAAATTAAATAGTAATTAATAGTATTTTAGAGTTTGGCCTGCATCTAGCATTGTTTTATTTATTTATTTATTTTTACTCCATGTGATGCTGAGTCACTGAGCTGTGAAATTTAGCCTGACTTAAGTACCACCTACCATATGAGTTGTAGACATCTTGATTTGTCAGCTCAGAAAGAATGATTCTGGTACCCCAGGTGCTTTTTCTGGATACTTTCCAAATCAGGATGAGCTTTATAGTGTGGAAATCTTTCTGGCCTTCAATGTTTTACGATTACATGGAAAATTTTACGCTTTATTTTCTGCCTTGCCGTTATTTAGCGTATGCCTTATACCGCGACAATTGAGGCAAAAGAAATGAATGGAAATAAACTGATGAATGATAGTGCGGGTAAAGTGGCTCGGTGCTAAACTGTTGCGTCAGTGATCTGAGTCACGAGCTGGAAATGAAACTAGGGAAGGAGTATAAGTCATCAGGACTGTAGGCAGTGTTTTGATAACACGCCATATGGGAGCATGAATGTTGTTTTGTCAGTTTACAGTGTGATATTTGTTTCCCTGTGGTGGATTCAGGGACGGGTTTCGTTCACAATTGTTCAACTTTTTTATTCTAAACTTGCTGACTAATACTATTTAATATTCAAATGTATTCATTTGTGTGTGTGTGTGTGTGTGTGTTTGTGTGTGTGTATGTATGTGTGTGTATATGTGTATGTATATATATATATATATATATATATATATATATATATACATACATACATACATACATACACACACACACACACACAGTGAGAAAAATTAGTATTTGAACACCCTGCTATTTTGCAAGTTCTCCCACTTAGAAATCATGGAGGGGTCTGAAATTGTCATCGTAGGTGCATGTCCACTGTGAGAGACATAATCTAAAAAAAGAAATCCAGAAATCACAATGTATGATTTTTTAACTATTTATTTGTATGATACAGCTGCAAATAAGTATTTGAACACCTGAGAAAGTCAATGTTAATATTTGGTACAGTAGCCTTTGTTTGCAATTACAGAGGTCAAACGTTTCCTGTAGTTTTTCACCAGGTTTGCACACACTGCAGGAGGGATTTTGGCCCACTCCTCCACACAGATCTTCTCTAGATCAGTCAGGCTTCTGGCCTGTCGCTGAGAAACACAGAGTTTGAGCTCCCTCCAAAGATTCTCTATTGGGTTTAGGTCTGGAGACTGGCTAGGCCACGGCAGAACCTTGATATGCTTCTTACAGAGCCACTCCTTGGTTATCCTGGCTGTGTGCTTCGGGTCATTGTCATGTTGGAAGACCCAGCCTCGACCCATCTTCAATGCTCTAACTGAGGGAAGGAGGTTGTTTCCCAAAATCTCGCAATACATGGCCCCGGTCATTCTCTCCTTAATACAGTGCAGTCGCCCTGTCCCATGTGCAGAAAAACACCCCCAAAGCATGATGCTACCACCCCCATGCTTCACAGTAGGGATGGTTCTCATCATTCTTCTTCCTCCAAACACTTTTAGTGGAATTATGACCCAAAAGTTCTATTTTGGTCTCATCTGACCACATGACTTTCTCCCATGACTCCTCTGGATCATCCAAATGGTCATTGGCAAACTTAAGACGTGCCTGGACATGTGCTGGTTTAAGCAGGGGAACCTTCCGTGCCATGCATGATTTCAAACCATGGCGTCTTAGTGTATTACCAACAGTTACCTTGGAAACGGTGGGACCAGCTCCTCCCGTGTAGTTCTGGGCTGATTTCTCACCTTAATTAGGATCATTGAGACCCCACAAGGTGAGATCTTGCATGGAGCCCCAGTCCGAGGGAGATTGACAGTCATGTTTAGCTTCTTCCATTTTCTAATGATTACTCCAACAGTGGACCTTTTTCACCAAGCTGCTTGGCAATTTCCCCGTAGCCCTTTCCAGCCTTGTGGAGGTGTACAATTTTATCTCTAGTGTCTTTGGACAGCTCTTCGGTCTTGGCCATGTTAGTAGTTGGATTCTTACTGATTGTATGGGGTGGACAGGTGTCTTTATGCAGCTAACGACCTTAAACAGGTGCATCTAATTTAGGATAATAAATGTAGTGCAGGTGGACATTTTAAAGGCAGACTAACAGGTCTTTGAGGGTCAGAATTCTAGCTGATAGACAGGTGTTCAAATACTTTTTTGCAGCTGTATCATACAAATAAATAGTTTAAAAATCATATATTGTGATTTGTGGATTTTTTTTTAGATTATGTCTCTCACAGTGGACATGCACCTACGATGACAATTTCAGACCCCTCCATGATTTCTAAGTGGGAGAACTTGCAAAATAGCAGGGTGTTCAAATTCTTATTTTCCTCACTGTGTGTGTGTGTATATATATATAGATATAGATATAGATATATAGATATAGATGGCGAGTGTGTGTGTGTGTGTATGTATGTATATGTATGTGTGTGTGTGTGTGTGTGTGTGTGTATATATATATAAAAAAAAAATAAAAAAAAAACGGGAATCCCTGACTAGGGATTTACATAGTCAAATGAAAATCATAGCCTTGCCTACAGTCAACTGATAGTCAACTTGAATCGTGTGTGTGGGGTGGGGGGGCGAGCAACACCTGGTAGTCAACAAATGGGTAGGACAACTTTTATTTTCTTTTACACACAACATACAGAAACAACTTTCTAATAAAGTGACCAAAACTGCCTGTCAAGCGATGGACAAAACAGGTGATGTCATTTTAATCCTTTTTTAACATTGTTGAATGTCGAAATGCGATGCGAATAAACATTCGTAAAACGATTCCTCACAACGTTTTAAAGCCACGATGGACAGAACATCACACAAACATATAGAAAGAAACGTATCAAAACATTTACAAGAGAGGATTTGTGGTATTTTATGAGGAAGTCAGGTGTGTCAGAGAAGTATGTAAGGGTGATGCCGGATATGTATGAGGACAGTGTGACAACAGTGAAGTGTGCAGTAGGAACGACAGACTGGTTCAAGGTGAAGGTTGGATTGCATCAAGGATCGGCTCTGAGCCCTTTCCTGTTTGCAGTGGTAATGGACAGGTTGACGGACGAGGTCAGACAGGAGTCTCCCTGGACTATAATGTTTGCGGATGATATTGTGATTTGTGGTTTTGAGTAGTGAGCAGTACGTGCTGGAGAGAAGGGGAATGAAAGTCAGTAGGAGCAAGACAGAGTACATGTGTGTGAATGAGAGGGAGGGCAGTGGAGTGGTGCAGTTGCAGGGAGAAGAGGTGGAGAAGGTGGTGGAGTTCAGGTACCTGGGGGTCAACAGTGCAAAGTAATGGAGAGTGTGTTAGAAAAGTGAAGAAAAGAATCCAGGCAGGGTGGAGTGGGTGGAGAAGAGTGATAGCAGGAGTGATTTGTGATAGTAGGGTATCTGCAAGAATGAAAAGGAAAGTTTATAGGACTGTGGTGAGACCTGCGATGTTGTATGGACTAGAGACATTGGCATTGAGTAAAAGACAGGAGGTGGAGCTGGAGGTAGCAGAGCTGAAGATGTTGAGGTTTTTGTTGGGAGTTAACGAGGATGGACAAGAAGAAGAAGCCAAAAGAAGAAGAAGAAGAAGCAGAAACCTTAAAAAAAATAAAATAATAATAATAATAAGACAGACAAGATTTGCATTTCACATGTCGGCAGATCAAATGAAACCGGCTAAAGTACAGCGCACCACCGATGTACAGAATGCAATTAGAGCAGAATTTACCTTTACAGAATCTCCCAGAGATTGTTAAATATTTCAACCCCTGCCGCAAAGATGCTCCCGTGTCAGTCACGGATCATGGAAAGCGAAATGTCACTCTGTCACGGTCGTTGGATTTATTCATGCACCTTAATATTTATATAAATCTTTTTTTTCTTCGCATTTTTATTCACAGAAATTGTCATAGGCTGTTGATTCACTTATTGGGAGAAAACCAGTAGCTCTATGTAAAATCAAACATTGAGTTATATATAAAAAAAATTATTCTAACAATTGTTTGGACTAATTAGTTTGATATTAAACAATACGTCTCATTTGAGATCTAATGGACGACACGGTTGCCATTCTGCATCTCGAATAATCTTCGTTTAACGGCATTTCTAGGATTTAGCGATCTTTTGTGCGTAGTGGTGTCCCCTTATTACTGCCATGGCTGCTCGTTAAATCAGGAAGCTCATTTGGACAATTGATGTCTAGGGCCAAATAAGCCGCTGACCAAATTTCTTGCTATTGGTCAGGGCTCAAGCTGGGGCAGTAACCAAGTGTCCGAATTCCCAGGGTGGGGGTGAAAAGAGCTTTAGAAAGAAGAGCAGCTGCCAGGCTCGCTGCTTACATCACACCCTGGGATATTTTAAAGGGGGCTGAGAGCTGTCAGGTTGAACTGTCTGTGGCTATACAGAGCCAGTTAGAACCTGGTCTTCACATTAGTCGGAGTGAATCTTTTAAGGTTTTTGATTCGGCACACAAGATCCAGGTAGTTCTCGAGCTCTTCATTTCATCCAACCTTGTTAGAAGATAAGGACAACAGACTCTTTATTTTCCTTCCTTCGGGATATGACTTACTAGTTCACTGGACTACTTGGCACTACTCCGGCATTGCTCCATCCTACGCTTTTCATCTTTCAGCAATTACAAGAAGAAAATGCCCAAATCCTCGCCCAAGGAAAAGGCTCCACCCACTCCACCTGAGAGCCCCGCTTTAGAGTTTTTGGACCACAAGGAAGGGACCAATGAGCCTTCACAGAGTGTGTTGGAGATATTTAGCACCATCATCGCACAGAGCCTGCCTTTCTGTCGCAGACGGGTGAGTCTGACTTTGATTGGCCGGTGTCCTAGTTAGGTCACGGCGGCAGCCATTTTGTTGATCGAATACCCGGAGATTGACTGGCGTCCTACCTTGAAATGGCTCATCTGTAAGAGTGTCTGCTTTATTCACTAGTTTAGAGGTGCGCACTAAACAAAAGAGCTCGTTTGATACCTATTCAAATTCTATTTCGTTCCCTGTGAAAATCTTCAACTTCGCACATATAATCACCCGCTGACACGTGATTAGGCATTTCGTTTCTTAGGCACGCTTGCAGTAGAAACGCTCATTGCTGAAGAAATGAAGTACCTGAGACGGAGCCCTGAACAATCAAGAGTTCATATTTTAAAAATTATGATTCATGCTTACACCTCCGGCTTCCCTGTCGCTGTCACGAACAATGACAGCAATTGGTCTGGCGGAAGAAGTGGACTGAATATAGCAGCGTGTTATAAGTTGTCACCATGTGCTGCGCTGCTGTCATTTTAATGGCACTTCCAAAGTCTTTTGCAGACAGTTCGGCCAAGTCAGACGTCTGCGTTCGCGTCCGAGTTGTCTGCTCTAACGAGGCCTGTACACGGCTGAGCAGCCAAGTCGGGTTCCTGTGCCTTTTCTGTCCTGAGATAATGCTTTTAGCCACAGAGTGCATGCTAGCACCGATAAGCCGTCACACCACTCCTCGTTTAGCAGCATCGAAGATGCGAACAGATGACCTTAAAAAGCCAGCGCTCTATTTTTAGGCTCGTGCGGGACGACGCAAAAAGGGCGTGGATCTATAAGAATGCTTATTTTCCTTAAAGCCGGTATTTCTTTTTAGACGTAGCCGAACTGTCGCAAGACTCTATCTTGACAACTGGCACTATGGTCACCGTGGCATTTGTTGTTTTTGGTGTTGAAAGTGAGTGAAAGGTCTACCGTTGTTTTCAGACAGCTTAAACACGGCGCACCCTTTTGAGGAATCTCTACCATCCTCCGGGACTAAAGAACGAGCTTTATATAGTTTTGAAAGATGCTCCGAGGCCACACATCACTGACAAACAAAAATAAGAACCTGGTGCTCATGGCGTTCGTGGAGTCTAGTAGCCACTATATTTCCATATCGTGATTCTGCCATTGTGGTTTGTTTCAGAGTTGACGGTTTGTGTCTAAAATAGAGCAGAAGTGCAAACTCCAAAAAATGACTAATAAGCATTCAACAGTGTTTTTTTTTTTTTTTTTATAGCTCCTTTAGCATATATATATATATATATATATATGCATATAATATATATATGCATATATATATATATATATATATATATATATATATATATATATATATATATATATATGCCACTTTTAAAGGAGCTATAAAAAAAAACCCACTGTTGAGTGCTTATTAGTCATTTTTCACTCACTCACTCACTCACTCACTCACTCACTCACTCACTCACTCACTCACTCACTCACTCACTCACTCACTCACTCACACACACACACACACACACACACACACACACACACACACACACACACACACACACATATATACAGTGGGTACGGAAAGTATTCAGACCCCGTTAAATTTTTCACTTTTTGTTATATTGCAGCCATTTGCTAAAATCATTTAAGTTCATTTCTTTTCCTCATGAATGTACACACAGCTCCCCATACTGACAGAAAAACACAGAATTGTTGACCTTTTTGCAGATTTATTAAAAAAGAAAAACTGAAATATCACATGGTCCTAAGTATTCAGACCCTTTGCTGTGACACTCATATATTTAACTCAGGTGCTCTCCATTTCTTCTGATCATCCTTGAGATGGTTCTACACCTTCATTTGAGTCCAGAAATTTTTGATTATACTGATTGGACTTGATTAGGAAAGCCACACACCTGTTTATATAAGACCTTACAGATCACAATGCATGTCAGAGCAAATGAGAATCATTAAGGTCAAAGGAACTGCCTGAAGAGCTCAGAGACAGAATTGTGGCAAGGCACAGATCTGGCCAAGGTTCCAAAAATGTTTTTGCTGCACTTAAGGTTCCTAAGAGCACAGTGGCCTCCATAATCCTCAAATGGAAGACGTTTGGGACGACCAGAACCCTTCCTAGAGCTGGCCGACCGGCCAAACTGAGCTATCGGGGGAGAAGAGCCTTGGTGAGAGAGGTAAAGTAAAACCCAAAGATCACTGTGGCTGAGCTCCAGAGATGCAGTCGGGAGATGGGAGAAAGTTGTAGAAAGTCAACCATCACTGCAGCCCTTCACCAGTGGGGCTTTATAGCAGAGTGGCCCGACGGAAGCCTCTCCTCAGTGCAGGACACATGAAAACCTGCATGGAGTTCTCCAAGATGGTGAGAAATAAGATTCTCTGGTCTGATGAGACCAGGATAGAACTTTTTGGCCTTAATTCTAAGCGGTATGTGTGGAGAAAACCAGGCACTGCTCATCACCTGTCCAGTACAGTCTCAACAATGAAGCATGGTGGTGGCAGCATCATGCTGTGGGGGTGTTTTTCAGCTGCAGGGACAGGACGACTGGTTGCAATCAAGGGAAAGATGAATGCGGCCAAGCACAGGGATATCCTGGACGAAAACCTTCTCCAGAGTGCTTTGGACCTCAAACTGGGCTGAAGGTTTACCTTCCAACAAGACAATGACCCTAAGCACACAGCTAAAATAACGATGGAGTGGCTTCACAACAACTCCGTGACTGTTCTTGAATGGCCCAGCCAGAGCAATGACTTAAACCCAATTGAGCATCTCTGGAGAGACCTAAAAATAGCTGTCCACCAACGTTTACCGTCCAACTTGACAGAACTGGAGAGGATCTGCAAGGAGGAATGGCAGAGGATCCCTGAATCCAGGTGTGAAAAACTTGTGGCAGCCTTCCCAAAAAGACTCATGGCTGTATTAGATCAAAAGGGTGCTTTTACTAAATACTGAGCAAAGGGTCTGAATACTTAGGACCATGTGATATTTTAGTTTTTCTTTTTTAATAAATCTGCAACAGTGTCAACAATTCTGTGTTTTTCTGTCAATATAGGGTGCTGTGTGTACATTCATGAGGAAAAGAAACGAACTTAAATGATTTTAGCAAGTGGCTGCAAAATAAAAAAGAGTGAAAAATTTAAGGGGGTCTGAATACTTTCCGTACCCACTGTATATATATATATATAAAATAGTAATAAGAAAATTTTTTTGCATAATAAAATAAGTTAAAAAATATATATAAATAAATATCAAAATAAATTACATGTGTTTTTTAAAATCAGATTTGAAAACTGTAAAACATAAAAGAAAAAAATATACAAATTTCAATAAAGATGAGAAATTATTTATATATATAGATAGACACACCTTCTCATTCAAAGAGTTTTCTTT
Organism: Silurus aristotelis; assembly: GCF_946808225.1. Classification (NCBI taxonomy): domain Eukaryota; kingdom Metazoa; phylum Chordata; class Actinopteri; order Siluriformes; family Siluridae; genus Silurus; species Silurus aristotelis. Next base: position 7,524,373 of record NC_139600.1, on the reverse strand, counting down.
ATTTTCATGACTATGAAAATTGTAGATTCACACTGAAGGCATCAAAACTATGAATTAACACATGTGGAATTATATATGGAATTATATACATAACAAAAAAGTGTGAAACAACTGAAAAATGTCATATTCTAGGTTCTTCAAAGTAGCCACCTTTTGCTTTGATTACTGCTTTGCACACTTTAGGCATTCTCTTGATGAGCTTCAAGAGGTAGTCACCTGAAATGGTCTTCCAACAGTCTTGAAGGAGTTCCCCGAGAGATGCTTGGCACTTGTTGGCCAACCATCTCGATTGGGTTCAGGTCCGGTGACTGTGGAGGCCAGGTCATCTGGCGCAGCACCCCATCACTCTCCTTTTTGGTCAAATAGCCCTTAATGCCTTCAGGCTCTACAATTTTATAGTCATGAAAATAAAGAAAACTCTTTGAGGTGTGTCCAAACTTTTGGTCTGTAGTGTATATAGAGATAAATATATAAATATATAGATATTATTAATAATATAAATCAGGAAAATAATGAGAATAATCAAATAAGTAAAAATTAATTAATAGTAATTAAAACAATTTCATAAACATCACAATCATTTACATAAAAGTAAGTTTTAAGAGCAGATTGAAAAACAGTAAAAGTCTCAGTTTCTCACTTTCACTTTAGTAAAAGTTAAATGTACTTAAGGATCCAAAGTATTATGATTTATTATGGCTGCAATGTTCCTATTATAAATTTTGTCATAAGACCTCTTTACTTAATCAACCCAGTTAATGTGAAAAGACTCTAATGCTACTCTTAGCATACCAATCTATTAATTAATAATAATGAGTCCAGAGTTTCTACGGGGTCTTAATAAAAAATAAAAACAATCTAAATTTCAGGCTTTAAAAACTCTTAAATTCGCTCTTCTAGGTGTTAAATCATTTAAAACTGGTCCTAATTTTTGTTGTGCCAACAAAATATTTGTGTGGTTTTGATTTGATATTGGTCTTAAATTTCATTCGGAAAAGTCTCAAGTCTTAAATTTGACTTTGTGAAACCTGAAGAAACCCTGTAGTCAAACACTGATTGATATCTATTACAGTGATCATGAGCCCAAAACCTTATTTGACTTTGAAACGTAGTGAAGGAAATGTCTCCTCAAATGGAAATACTTCAGTAAAGTACATTTACACAAAAAAACTACCTAAACACAGTAACGAATTACATTGACTTCATTACTGTCCACCACTGCTATTCAATTCAGAATTCAAAAGATTGACAACGAGAATTTAAACATATTGGAAAGTAGCCTACAGACAGAGACGAGCACAGAGGTATGCGACCTATTAAGTAAAGTGTAGTCTTAATTTTTCAGAAACAGAAAACTCTGGTGGATTAGTTACAAGACTACCGATGCCCCTCGTACACTTTGGTTCGTCAGAGAGTCTAATTACAGGTTTACGCTCTTGAATCAGAAAGCTGAAAGACGTGCTCGAGGCTGAAAATGCTAGTGATGCGTTTTGAGGTTGCACTTAAGACTACACTGGGTCATGATTGGACATTGTGTAAGAACTTCTGGCTATTAAACGGTTCATTTATTTTCCTTGCACGATTTTAGCAACTTAATATTTGAGTGAAAGAAAAATACATTAACCGGGTAATTTATTTTCCTTTCACTCAAATATTAAGTTTATTAAGATGTTTCCCTGTAGGAGAACATCCTAAAGGGTTGAATTTTTTCTTAAACCATGGATTTTTGAAATGTATTATTAAGCGCATTGTTGTAAATTTTTTTTATCAGTTTGTTCCGTTATATATTTAATGTTGTTTATTTCAATTCATTTTTATTTGTTTAGCGCTTTTAACAATGAACGTTGTCTCAAAGCAGCTTTACACAGTTAATGCGGTGATAAAAATGAACAGGTTGTTCTTTATAAATTGTCCCTGATGAGCGATTGTGGTAAGGAAAAACTCCCCGAGATGGCATAAGGAAGAAACCTCGAGAAACCTAGAGAGGAAACCAATCCTCATCTGGGTTGCACCGAATGTTCGTTAATTACAGATAAAAAAATGTTGAGGTGTGCAAACCAATAAGGAACCACAAAAACCCACACCCAGAACCCAAAGTTATAGCCTGAATCTCAGAACTGAAGAAGGATTTCTGGAGAGGTTGTTCTACAGCGTTGAGCTCCCGGTGTGCAGACGTTCACAACAGCGAACCCTGCTGCTTTTCGCACAGAGGGGGGGAGGGCACAATATTATAAAATGTCCTTTCTGTCTATCCCCCCCTGAAGACAAACTTAAAATTCAAGATATGACTTCAGTGCAAACCTTAAGGGGGGGTGGGGGGAAACTGCCTTTTATTCTCTAGTTTAGCTCATGTTCAAAACCCAAGTTTCTCTTGCGGTCGGCTTTGTTCTTGCCGTCTCAAACCAGGCGCAGACCGAGATTCGAGAGTCTCCAGTCGGATTACGGCTTTTGTGCCTTCTCCAGACTTTCCCCCTGCTGTTGGCTCGCACTTACAGACGAAAATTTTTGCTTAAGGGAGCTTCCTTTCAGTCTACCATGAAAGTGTTGACTAACTTCAGAGGCAGCAGCTGGCTTCACTGAATGGAATAGTTTGAATTTCTCTCTGCCTCTGTGGGCCAATAGAAGTGGGATCCCCAGAGCTTCAGCACCAAAAGTTCATTCCTCAGAATCCACAGAACTTAAAGGAGAAGTTCCTGTCTCGCTTGCAGCTTGGAACAAAAAACGCACACCGGCTCGGGGCTTGTCAAAGATGATTCATTTGATTCTTCTCGAAGTTTGCCGTCATTTTGAGCACGTCTCGGATTTAAGGAAATGTTAGGACATCTAGGTCCCACCCCCAGGTCTGATTATGGAATTGTTTTGGGGGTGTTCACACTGAAGACCTAACAGTGGATCAGTGAATCAGCAATTCCCTTTTAATGAAACTGGAGAGTTCCAGTACCATGTATGGCTACTATCTTGAAACCTAAAACAGGAGTAACCTGATCCTCTGGACCAATCACGTTACTCTACACGATTGCTTGTACACTAGACCACCATTTTTAATAGAACGGAGAATCGGGTTCTCTGGTTTTAAAACATTTCCATTCTCAGAGCGAACGGCCCTCGACCTGCTGCTGAAGCAAGCTTGATCTTAAAATCGTTTTGCTTCTAGTTTGAGAAGTCGAGCTCTGATGACTAATTAATGCCATCATCTTCCTTGCCATCCAAAAGTTTGGACCCAAGTGGCAAAGGTTGTTTCAAATTATTCAACACCACTGGGCTTGAAAAATTTGTCATAAAATAAATAAAATTCCAAGGTAGAAGATATATTTCCATATCTCACACCTGCCTTCAAATATTTATGACCCAAATCTATATTCTCTTAGGAAGCATGGTGCAATATTCTGCGTTATCTTACCAATAATGCTCTCTATCTCTGTGCGTTCTGTTCAGCCGACACTCTCTAGGTTAGCCCCGTTATTTCCGGCGCTACTTAATCAATCGAGATAAAGTCGATTCTGTTAAGAAGAGCAGTCATTATTTCGGACAAATTTGACAGCTCCTGACCTTCACTTTATTCACTGGGTGAGAGGTTTATTGGATTTTTGACTGAGATGTCCAGTACAAGTACAGCAACCTGGAAATATTAAGGAATAACAGGCTCTGTGGGTTTGAACTGTTAAGTCAAACAAATGTAATACAGCAAGCGGACTTTAAACAACTCGCGCACTGTGCAAGGCTTTTCAGCACTCGTCTGCCTTCAAATTTAGAATATGCCCAAAACCGTTCCTCTATGCTCATTACGATCGGACAACAGGTTCAACAACTTTGCCCTAGAGACCATATTGGTTTCCTCTCCCACCCTACACCGTCATGCCGTTCGGGTAAAACGATCCTGTCCTGCCCATCTCAGCTATGCTCCAGGCACAGTTACCATCCCCGAGCCATTTGCACCTTGACACCCCCCCCCCCCCCCCCGCCGCCCATTTTCCTACCCACTGCACCCTCCTGACCTAATCCTGGTCCTAAAGCAGGTGAAATCCAAATGGAAGCTTTGTAGGAATGCACAGCAGTCACGCTCAGAGGAAACCTGCACTCATGTATGTAATTACCGGCTTAGTAGTCAGTAATGACATTGAAATTTGCATACATATTTCTTCCCAGTCATCATCTGTGATCCTAAATTACACCCTACTTCATTTCACACATAATTATGACTTTACACCCTCTCATGCGGCTTTAATTATTCCAGACTCCACATACCAAAAGTAACAAAAATAGTAAAATATTGCTGTTTATCGTATGTTAATAAATATTATTAAACAAAACACATCCTTTTCTGGAACATTTACAGATCACTTATTCCTTGAAAAAAAATCTTTGATCTTTTTTTTGTACTGAATCTTTTGTAATTTTATGTGAAATTGTTACATTTCATTAATATTTTTTTATATATATATATATATATATATATATAGTATGGAGCTTGAAAGCTAAATATATAGTTATTTATGAAATAAATATGCCCAGGTTATAAAGCTAAATAAATTGTGTTTGGAAATTCGTGAGGATTACTGAGGACTCATTTCATCACCTCTTTGATAGAAAACCGAGGAAATATTTTAGAACTAAATACAAGCTTTAATAAAGTAGCCTTTTATATATATATATAGAATTCATCACGATGTTGCGAGCGAGCCGATCGTGCAACCTGATGCTCACGAGTCACGACAGAACAGATCCAGTGCGACTGTCATGAAGATAGTTTACACAATAGCACTTCATTATTCTACACCATTTTCACATGATGAGGATTCTACAGTTTTTACTTACCGTGCTGATGTTTCGCCTTCATCCGTAACTCGTGTTTTCTTTTTATGTGCTCGTGCATCACTGTGCTACTTCCATTTCACACAAACTCCGCTTTGCAACTTCTAGGTACAGTTTTCTTTGTTGCATTTCATATAAAATGCTCATATGCTTTGAACGCACACTTTTTCTGCTGTTGGTTGACCCTCTACTGTCCGGCATTTTCCGAAATATATATATTTTATTAGGGCTGCATCTTTATTAAAATGAGATGAAATTATAAGACTACTTCTTCTTCTTTCGGCTGCTCCCATTAGGGGTCGCCACAGCGGATCATCCGTCTCCATACCACCCTGTCCTCTACATCTGCCTCTTTCACACCAACTACCTGCATGTCTTCCCTCACCACATCCATGAACCTCCTCCTTGGCCTTCCTCTTTTCCTCCTACCTGGTGGCTCCATCTTCAGCATTTTTCTACCAATATAATTCATGTCCCTTCTCTGCACGTCCAAACCATCTCAATCTCGCCTCCCTCACCTTGTCACCAAAACATCCTACATGTGCTGTCCCTCTAATAAACTCATTTCTAATCTTGTCCATCCTCGTCACTCCCAACGAAAACCTTAACATCTTCAGCTCTGCTACCTCCAGCTCCACCTCCTGTCTTTTACTCAATGCCACTGTCTCTAGTCCATACAACATCGCAGGTCTCACCACAGTCCTATAAACTTTCCCTTTCATTCTTGCAGATACCCTACTATCACAAATCACTCCTGTCACTCTTCTCCACCCACTCCACCCTGCCTGCACTCTTTTCTTTACTTCTCTAACACACTCTCCATTACTTTGCACTGTTGACTCCAGGTACCTGAACTCCTCCACCTTCTCCACCTCTTCTCCCTGCAACCGCATCACTCCACTGCCCTCCCTCTCATTCACACACATGTACTCTGTCTTACTCCTACTGACTTTCATTCCCCTTCTCTCAAGCGCATATCTCCACCTCTCCAGGCTCTTCTCAACCTGCTCTCTACTCTCACCACAAATCACAATATCATCTGCAAACATCATAGTCCAGGGAGACTCCTGTCTGACCTCGTCCGTCAACCTGTCCATCACCACTGCAAACAGGAAAGGGCTCAGGGCCGATCCTTGATGCAGTCCAACCTTCACCCTGAACCAGTCTGTCTTTCCTACTGCACACTTCACTGCCGTTACACTGTCCTCATACATGTCCTGCACCACCCTCACATACTTCTCTGACACACCTGACTTCCTCATACGATACCACAACTCCTCTCTCGGCACCCTGTCGTACGCTTTCTCTAAATCCACAATTACACAATGCAGCTCCTTCTGTCCTTCTCTATACTTCTCCATCAACATCCTCAAAGCAAATAAGGCATCTGTGGTGCTCTTCCTCGGCATGAAACCATACTGTTGCTCACAGATGGTCACCTCTTCTCTCAGCCTGGCTTCCACTACTCTTTCCCATAACTTCATGGTGTGACTGATCAACTTAATTCCCCTGTAGTTACTGCAGGTCTGCACATCTCCCTTATGCTTAAAGATCGGTACCAGCACACTCCTTCTCCATTCCTCAGGCATCCTCTCCCCTTCCAGAATCCTGTTAAACAATCTGGTTAAAAACTCCACTGCCATCTCTCCTAAACATCTCCACGCTTCTACCGGTATGTCATCTGGTCCAACCGACTTTCCATTCTTCATCCTCTTAATCGCTGCTCTCACTTCCTCCTAACTTATCCTATCTACATCCTGCTTCACCAACTCCACATCCTCCAACCTTCTCTCTCTCTGATTTTCCTCATTCATCAGCTGCTCAAAATACTCCCTCCACCTTCTCAACACACTCTCCTCATTAGTTAACACATTTCCCTCTCCATCCTTTATTGCTCTAACTTGCAGTACATCCTTCCCAGCTCGGTCCCTCTGCCTGGCCAAGCGGTATAAATCCTTTTCTCAGATGAAATTATAAGACTGTTCTCTTAAAATGAACAAATATTTCATTTTTTTTTTTTTTTTAAATACACATTTATATTGCTGAAATTTCATACAAGAATATCTGAAGGCATTTAATTGCCATATTACATCAAAATGCAAATAAAAATCTATAGATAAAAAATGATCAAAATTTTTTTTAATTACTTTAAAAGCAGTAACCGTATGGTACGATGTTTTCTTCCCCTTCCTCCATTTTTTATTCTGCAGCGTCTTTCGTGTTGACCTGTGCAGGAGTCTTATTTATAAATGTGGCATACGCACAAAACAAGGCCAAAAACGTGCGTGCGACACTTTCCACGCAAAGGTTGTGATGTATACAAATAAAACGAATTCGACAGGAGAAACTGCGCCCCTGAAGAAGGCCAGAAGGGGAGTTAGCGTCACGGATAGCAGTGATACCGGAGTGGCGTACGCACGTTTTTAGCTCCGCTCTACGTTTTTAAACGAGACCCCAGAGCGGTCCAGAGTTTAATGGGTGGTGCATCAGTAATAATGATCCGTGGGGAAACACAATTCTGTGTCAAATTGACTAAACGAAGCATATATTGTATTCGAATTACTCGTAAATCTTTCCGTGCGTTACATTGAAAGCTGACAGGATGCCCGCTTCTCTCGCCCCATGAGATGCTGTTGTCAGTTTTTCATACAATTGTCTGTTGTGTGTTTGTCTCAATGCGGTAATACGTTTAACAGTGTAATTTGTTAAATCATTAACAAAAAACAATTATATAGCCACTGTACGCGCGTGCACACACACACACACACACACACACACACACACACACACACACACACACTCAATTCTTGTCTAATCACTTTTTCTCTTTTTGCCCGTCCTCACACTAAACTCAGATTTTCTAAATCCACCTGAGTTCTTTGCTCAAATTTTATAAAAATTTTTTTTTAAATCATTTTACAAATAACATTCCTGTCTTTGCATACAAACTTTAAATAAGGTGCACTCTGTTTTTTTGTTTTTGTTTAAATGGTAGGCTCTCAGTATCGATAAACAAACGTGGTGGTCGATATGCGAACGGCTGCGACTGGTTTGTATCTTTTCTTAGTCTGAAGCGCTGTTTGTGTTCTCCAAGCTCTCCGAGAGAAAAGGGGGTTTGTGTACAAGCGCTGGCGTGTGGTAGTTAGGCGTCATGATGGTGGTACGTGTGCAGCAATGCTTCTGCCCCGAGCAACCCTCAAAGGTCTGGCGACGATTTTGTTGAATTGTTGCGTTGTGTTCTGGCAAGAAAAAGATCACCACCTCTTGCACGTTTCATAAAGACATCGACACTAACTTCAGGTGTACTTTCTTGAGAATTGTTCAAAAGGCTCACAGGCATGAGATGAGAAATCCGGATGTTTATTGTTTCCTGAAGCTTCCTGACACACTTCAAATAAAACAATCGAACACTGCTTAATGATTCGACACAGCGGCTCTCCCTGGGGTTCCTTGACTGCTCCTGAAGGGTTTCTGCTTGCTATGTTTAAGCTTCACCATCTACTTGGAAAAGTGCCTGAGGTGTTTGGTGGAAAAATTTCCAAAGCGCCTAAGAGTTAGAATTTCTTGCCCAGTGATGCAATTGACTGTAAGGTGCGGCGAAGCTCGTGATTTTTTATATGCTGTATGTATATATAAATTTTTATAGAGTATGTTTACCACTTATCAGATTGAGGGCTCACCAAAAAAAGAAAAGATAAAACAAGCAATAATCTGACAAGCGAAGTCTCTAGATTTAAGATTTTTTTTTAACTAGTTAACTGTTAAAACTGTGTGTTTGACTTTCTATGCCAGATATTTATCTTAGTCTCAAGGGGGGAAAAACCAGGGCTGGGAAATGGATTGTTGGCTCAATCAGTTCCCTCTCCCTAACGAACAGGTCACAAGACCTTGGAAAGTCTCGTATTTTTTGCCTCGCTGTTGTAAACGATGATACAAAGTGGATTGTTACCTGGTCTAAACTCTTTTTTTGTGTAAAAGGATCGCGGTTATTCAAATTAAGCGCAAGGCCGAGCCGTCCATTTAGGCGGGCGCTGGAACACGCTGCTGACACAAAAGGAGTTTATTACAAGGCAGCAAATGACATACACAGCAAAATTGAACATTCCACGATGTCCTCCGATTAATGCTAATCGGAGCTAAACATGAGCGGAGCTAAACATGAGCATTGAACAAAAATGCTACCCGTCAAAACATCTCGAATAAAAAGCTTTTTGCTTTGGGTCAGCTCTCTGCCACAGTCCTGTGAGGGTATCTAGCATGGGACAGGATCATTTACAGGATGGTTATCGTGGACCGTGATCTGTGAACTTGACTTCCCTGTTCAAACACTGCAAAATAGGAGATGGTTTAGAAGGAAGTACTTTATTTATCTATGTTTGCACACAATCACCTTTAAAATAGTCCCCTTGCACGGCAATACAGCGCCCCCAGCGTTAATGCCACATCTAGAAGTCTTCTTTTCCAAGCATGACAAGCACCTTCTGCTATTCGCACTGGATTTTAGCAAAGGTGTCAAAACAGCGAACTTTGAGCTTCATCTTCAGAAAGAAGTTCAAGTCTGCAGAAGCCAATTCTGGCGAGTAGGGTGGGTGCGGAAGCGAGATCACGCCGTTTCCGGCGAGAAACTCACGTGCGAGCAGAGCTTGGTGACCAGAATTGCACTAGTTGCGCAGCTCCTGTCTTTTGCCACATTGACTTATGAAGGTTGGTACTTTTTGTGCCTTGCGCTACCATCTTTTGGCGCGCTACTAAACTCGTCTCCAAACTTTTTGATACCACCTCGTATACAATTTCTTGTGTATTCCCTGATCTTACACGTTCCTAACCACGATTGTGTTCTTTTGTACACTCGAACAGCTGATATCTTCTTTTTACCTCACCTTGCTAGCCATACGCCCCCGCAAGTGGGGTGCTGGGATTCCATTGCGCTCGGGCTCCAAATAACGGCAGGCTAAAGCATGTGCGCGGATCTATTCTGAGCCGAACCATTCCAGAGCATGGCAGTCGGCGGGAGCAACCAGACCGCGTGGTTAAGTCCGTTTTATCGAGGATGTAAACGAAGCAGACCTCGTTTATTCGTCGGCCTGAAATGAGACGCATGGAATACGAGACCTTCACCTCATGTAACACGTAAGCGATCCAGTGCAGTCGATGTTTCACGTGCGATGTTCCCTGTGCAGGCCTAACAGCATTGCTGACCTTAAAGGCCGAGGTCAGAATCTCATCCAAATGCTTATCAGGTTCGGAGGGGGGCTCAATGTGATGTAGATGCGCAACGATTCGTTCGAGTCCTGTCTCCCTACCGTCATTAAAGATGGTGACATTTTCCAAAGCACCGAGGACACTTGATGGCCTTTTGTGCTGAGACCGGGCCAGAACCCCCCCCTCCCCGAACCCCAATGTAAACAATTCTGAACAGAAAGTGAAACAACGCATTGCAAAATTAGACGGATGATGCCAATTGGTGCACCTGCTGTGAAGCTGCCAAAAGGCGCTGACATTTCTTGTAGCGCCGCTAGCGTGGGCGAGAGGCTTCCTCCTCTCTCAGGCATGTGTCACAGGTTCTCAGCATCGCCTCGCAGCCAGCAAGAGTAACTGAAGATGATCTTGCTGGGCTCAAAATACTCCTTGCGTTTTAATCTGTAGGGAGGGATGGCATTAAGGTATGACTCAGCGAATGTGAAGCATCTTGTCAGCACCTCGTTTTTCATTGCCCTTACAGGCTGAGAAAACAATGCAGCAACTCTTGCTTCTAATAAAGTCGATACATCTACATCACAGAATGGTTAAACAGAGCTAAGAGTCTGGTTTAGAAAGCAATTTTCTTTGCGGACACTCATCATAAGGTTGCTTCCTGAAGATCACCCTACTAAATCTCCTGTACCGTGTAAAATGAACAGCCCATGAAAAAGGCTTGAAAATGAAGATTTAACCTACAGGCATCTGCCGAGGTTTATCTGCTCTACTGCTTTGGTATTTTCCAGTATTTATAAGATCCTGTAGGCAGAGGGAGACTCATTCTATAAAATGTTAAACCAATGCATTTATATTCTATTATAATTATACATGCGGACATGACCCTGTCAATGAGCCCGATGTTGAATTGATTCTGACCAATAGGATTTGAGAATTAATTTACACTGGTATGAAGTGGTTAATTTTAGTGTTTTGCCCAATCAGTTAATCAGTGTCCTGTAGGTAATACTATCCAATTGTGATGAGAATGTTTTTTGTGTGTGTGCGCGCATGTGCATGTAGGGGCTGTCAAAATGAACAGTCATTTTAACGGCACTAATTTTTATTAACGTGCGATTCCTTTTAACCATTTTTATAAAAAAATATATATATAAAGAAATATAAACGAGAAGAAATTAAAACTTTACTGATGCGGCAAGTCTCAAATCGATCACCAAAATCCACCATAATGCGCACATCCGGCAATTAAATCCGTCCGTGTGGAAACATAGCAAAAGTTTCGTTTGGCGTACTGATGATTTACGTAACACCGTAATTACTTTGAAACATTTGCAAGAAGATATTTTGTCTTCATGCTTTGTCGAGTTTGGTTTCCACTAATGATTAACATATATTTGCATAAAGCATCCATATTTGTATGGTAGTGTAAATTGCTCTTTTGCTAAATAATGTTCTGTAATGTGTTTAATTATTAACAATACAGTATCCAACCTATACCGATCACCATACTGTAAGACTCCTGGAGAGACTTGGCCATGTCTCGACTTACCATATTTTGAAGTTCCTATATAGTCTTCAGGACCCATTCATCGTAGGTCAGGAGCTATTTGTGTGTGTGTGTGTGTGTGTGTGTGTGTGTGTGTATATATATATGTGTTTGTGTGTATGTATATATTTGTGTGTATGTGTGTGTATGTGTGTGTATGTATATATATATATATATATATATATATATATATATATATATATATATATATATATATATATATATATATATATATATAACAGTGGGTACGGAAAGTATTCAGACCTCCTTAAATTTTTCACTCTTTGTTATATTGCAGCCATTTGCTAAAATAATTTAGGTTCATTCTTCTTCCTCATGAATGTACACACAGCTCCCCATACTGACAGAAAAACACAGAATTGTTGACATTGTTGCAGATTTATTAAAAAAAGAAAAACTGAAATATCACATGGTCCTAAGTATTCAGACCCTTTGCTCAGTATTTTGTAGAAGCCCCCTTTTGATCTAATACAGCCAGGAGTCTTTTTGGGAAAGATGCAACAAGTCTTTCACACCTGGATTTGGGGATCCTCTGCCATTCCTCCTTGCAGGTCCTCTCCAGTTCTGTCAGGTTGGATGGTAAACGTTGGTGGACAGCCATTTTTAGGTTTTTCCAGAGATGCTCAATTGGGTTTAAGTCAGGGCTCTGGCTGGGCCATTCAAGAACAGTCACAGAGTTGTTGTGAAGCCACTCCTTCGTTATTTTAGCTGTGTGCTTAGGGTCATTGTCTTGTTGGAAGGTAAACCTTCGGCCCAGTCTGAGGTCCAGAGCACTCTGGAGAAGGTTTTTGTCCAGGATATCCCTGTACTTGGTCGCATTCATCTTTCCCTCGATTGCAACCAGTCGTCCTGTCCCTGCAGCTGAAAAACACCCCCACAGCATGATGCTGCCACCACCATGCTTCACTGTTGGGACAGTATTGGACAGGTGATGAGCAGTGCCTGGTTTTCTCCACACATACCGCTTAGAATTAAGGCCAAAAAGTTCTATTTTGGTCTCATCAGACCAGATAATCTTATTTCTCACCATCTTGGAGTTCTTCAGGTGTTTTTTAGCAAACTCCATGCGGGCTTTCATGTGTCTTACACTGAGGAGAGGCTTCCGTCGGGCCACTCTGCCATAAAGCCCCGACTGGTGGAGGGCTGCAGTGATGGTTGACTTTCTACAACTTTCTCCCATCTCCTGACTGCATCTCTGGAGCTCAGCCACAGTGATCTTTGGGTTCTTCTTTACCTCTCTCACCAAGGCTCTTCTCCCCCGATAGCTCAGTTTGGCCGGACGGCCAGCTCTAGGAAGGGTTCTGGTCGTCCCAAACGTCTTCCATTTGAGGATTATGGAGGCCACTGTGCTCTTAGGAACCTTAAGTGCAGCAGAAATCTTTTTGTAACCTTGGCCAGATCTGTGCCTTGCCACAATTCTGTCTCTGAGCTCTTCAGGCAGTTCCTTTGACCTCATGATTCTCATTTGCTCTGACATGCATTGTGATCTGGAAGGTCTTATATAGACAGGTGTGTGGCTTTCCTAATCAAGTCCAATCAGTATAATCAAACACAGCTGGACTCAAATGAAGGTGTAGAACCATCTCAAGGATGATCAGAAGAAATGGAAAGCACCTGAGTTAAATATATGAGTGTCACAGCAAAGGGTCTGAATACTTAGGACCATGTGATATTTCAGTTTTTCTTTTTTAATAAATCTGCAACAATGTCAACAATTCTGTGTTTTTCTGTCAGTATGGGGAGCTGTGTGTACATTCATGAGGAAGAAGAATGAACTTAAATGATTTTAGCAAATGGCTGCAATATAACAAAGAGTGAAAAATTTAAGGGGGTCTGAATACTTTCCGTTCCCACTGTATATATATATATATATATATATATATATATATATATATATATGTGTGTGTGTGTGTGTATATATATATATATATATATATATATATATATATATATATATATATATATACACACACACACACACATACACACACACAAATATATACACACACACACACACACACACACACACACACACACACACACACACACATAAATAAATAAATAAATAATTGGGCCTTAAAGACTGCTTTTGTTACATTACTACAATCACCTTTGTAGATGCATAGATAAGAATTTGCTTGAATATGCTCATTTACATTGCAAATTATTCTGCGAGATCAGCGATGCCAAAGCCAATATCGATCACCAAAGACCCCCCTGTATACAATATCGTGACCCTATAGTTATTTGACAGGCAGCAACTACACTGCTGGGCTTTCCCCGTTTTTGCAGTAAATGCACATGTTGAAAATAACATTATGGCTCGAGCAGATTTCTGCCTCTTGGCTGCCTCGAGGCCATCGCACACTCTGAATCCCTCAGCACATAATTCTGTAGCACATACATCATTCTTCTTTGCCTCTCAGCAGATATGAACCTAACCAGACTAAACGAGAGCCCATTGTTTGCTGAGCAGCCTTGTCTGGGATGTAAACATGCAAAATACACTAGGGTTTATATTCATCGGAGTCTCCAAACTGCTGTGCGCTCGGATCACGTCTGCATCTGTGCGAAACCTGACTCACCCAGGCCATTTTTAAATGCGTTGCATATCAGTGCCAGGCGGCGGCCCGTTAAACCTTTAAGTTCTTCATTACTCGGTTAGCGATGCGCAGCGGCGTTTATTTATCAAGGGCTTGTTACCGAATAACTGGTGGTACCTCTATTGCCCCCGTAGGGAACATTTAACCGTTTAGCCTATTACAGCGAGGCTCACCATGGCATAATCAATCTTGCCTATTGATCGACATTGTCTGTGTCTGTCTCAGGTTTCCTGCCTGTTGCCACTCGATTTTCTCATCAGATAGATTTTTCACGTTGGTGCGCTCGTCTGTTTTCATGCCAGGCGCTAGTCCTTCTTTTTCTTGCCGCAAGTCAAATCTAGCCGATTGGAAACTGATAATTTTGACCGCCCAGTCTTCATTTCAAGTTAGAATGTATGCAGCTCCTGGCTGCTTGTCGGAAAAGATGTCCAGACAAGAACGCGAACCAAAAACCGCTCCTGCAAAGGTTTCATGTTGAGGAACGATACAGATATCATACTGGTATATTTGTACGATACGAGGGAGTTCTATTCACAGGGTTCCTGCGCATTCTGGAAGAGTGTGAACAAGTATGGAATTTGATTTGTGATTTCTGGGTCTGGATTTGTAGAGTGTTTCCATAATATTCCTTATTTCATTTTCTAATATCAAATTAAGAATTTTACGTATTTTTATAAAACAAAGGCAGCAAGACACCAATCCAGATAAATTTGAAAACTGCGTTTACATTTTTAAATGCTCTGCGTATTTTTTTAGTTTATTTAGTTTATTATTTTATTTTTAATTTTTTATAAACGTTTCCCAAAAGTTGCTCATCCACACTGAAACATGTGAAAGTGCTCATGTTCCCAGTACTGTGCATGCGTCATTTCCCCCTTCTGTTTATTTACTTTCCGGCTCTTTGAAACGTCGCAGCAACGACTAAAAAACGCGGCCTCGTTTTTTCCAGAAGCCTACGGTTTCACAGTCCACACTGCGACGCAAAACCGGCGTTTTCGAATTTATCCACTTCCGAGAGCGTTTTCAAAAAGCTGACAGAAAACTGTGATTTTAAAAAAAAATTTTTACATTGTGAGTCAGCAAGTTCCCTGACGATACAGCGCCCCCTACAGTGTAACTAAAAACATTTGAAAACATCATCATGAGATTCCGATTCTGACGCACATCAGAGATTGTAACGTAACTTATGTTATAGTTTTAAATTGGATCAGATGTTATAAATGGGTTTTTAAAAACCTTTAGGGAAGTTTGGATAACGAAGTCTGGAATTTTGAAACGAAACGTGTAAAAACCCTGTATTTGGATGGCAAACTTATTACTGAAAGTCCAAACGCCAGTTTGTAAATTCACAAGATTTCTAGTTTTGTGTGACTCATTTCTGGCCTTCCTACATTTCTTTGAGGGATTTTTGGCAGTTCCTAAATGGCGTAGCAAAAGTTGTCTGGGGCCAAGAGAGCAAATTTGACTATTCTGGCCGAGTACGTGAGATGGTACACTTTAACCCCCTCGTCAATCACAATGACTCACCCTCTGGAGTATATATAAAGAGGGGGAGATTCATCAACCTTTTAATTTCCTGCTTTGGGATCCCATAATGCTATGATGCTCAAGTGAACATCTAAACCTTAAGTCTGTTTTTTTTTTTTTTTTTTTTTTTTTTTTTTTTTATACGGGCACGTTGCACACCAGAACCGGATTTAGATGTTGGATATAGGCGTTGCAAAGGGGCAGAAATTTCTGGAAACATTCCATTCGAACTTTGAGGAGAAATTTGAGGAGATGAATATAAATGTATCATATACAAACAAACATAACCCTTTTGTTTGGTCATAATCTGACATTGATGCAAACGTATACAGATGAAAAGATTTTTTTTTTATATACAATTATAGATATTCCCCAAGATATATTTTGCCATATTAAGAGACTCCTTTCAAAAACATCGTAAAAATTTTAATGTTTCCAAACTTTTGACTTCTGTATGGTAAGATTAAGCTAGCTAGCTAGAAATAGTGCTATCTTACATTTAGCAAATTTGATTGAGTGGCTAGCTAGCCACCATATACACACATTATTGGTATTCGCTAGTTAAAGTTTTAATACAATAGATAAAATATATTTACCCAAGTAATATCAAAACTTACTTAACCTTCAGACTCGAATGCAAAACTGTGGCTTTAATATTCCGGTGGCTCTACAGTAAGCGTGCTGTGATTAATGTGCAGGCTAGAAATAAGGCCCCCCCAGGTGCATTTAAGTTCCCTGTTATATTCTGACCTGCAGTTTTATTTCCATTCATTCTCGTCAATTCCAGTCTCAAAAATTCCAGGAGTTTTGCGAACCAGTTCGAGAAATTCGCATCAAAGTCCAAACTTATTCTAACGGTAATAAAGCAATAATTGTAGTAAAATTTCAGTCTTCTACTCTGAGATGCGATAAAAGGGGTGCAATTGGCTATAACCATTCCGCCCTCATTTCTCTTTGTGAAGGCGATAATAACTGTGTTTTAATTCGAATTTAGCCTAGTGGTAGGTCTCTTGTTTACTTGTTCATTGCGTGCATAGCAATTACCAAAAATAAATAAATAAAAAGGATCTCGAGTAACTGACATCATATTGGTTGGGATGTTACAAAGCACGGATGAAAGATTTGACTGTGAACCGTTCAGACGCCAAAGCCGTTTTTTCCGTCTCGTTCCTGTCTCGTTCCTGTCTTGAGCTGAGTGCTGATAGAGAGCTAGTTGCTAGTGTAATTTCATGGCTGGATGCTGATTTGTCTTACGTCTCCTCAATGAGGCTTCCAGGAAAGTTCTGCTAGTTTGGAAACCTCTAATCGCGGTGTTCTCGCTAATCTCTATTTAGCACAGCACAGCTTGGCCTTGTGGTGCATCTCTTGCTTATTTGTTGGCCTGCATAGCCTGGACTGTAATTCCCCCAAGATTGGGATCTCATGCTTCCATATTTGTGTGTTAGGAGTGGTTATAGACCAGTAAGTCTGGAAGATTTGATAGCAGGTTTTGTAGACGCCAGAGAGAAAGAAGCTTCTAATCTGGAGAGTTTATAAATAATGACTCACAATGACGGGGTCTCGGGGCATGCTTTGGAGATGGGTGGACAGTTCCTAACTCAGTTCTTGCTCCAGCATCATGGAAGGTTTTGGGTGTTAGGAAACACTAGCTACCAGAGGTGGAAAGTAAAGAATTACATGTACTCTCGTTTCTGTAATCAAGTACCGTAATTTCCGGACTATTAAACGCACCCAGATATAAGCCGCACCCACTAAATTTTACAAAGATTTTTAAATACGCTGCACCTGTCTATAAGCCGCAGGTGTCTACACTGAAACTAATGAACTTTACACAGGCTTTAACTAAAGACTGTATCTAAACAGTAGCCTACCAAGAAAGTCATTGTTCACTGTCTTCCTCCTACCTTTCACATCAATTTCTCTCTGGGGTTTTTCTTTTGGCAACGTCGTGCGGTGAATCTTTTCTCCCGATGCCGTGCAGCTCAGAACACAGGTGAAGTGTGTTTTCATGCCCGGTTGTTTTCAGCGTGATGAATGATTCGCATTTCCTGTTGACAGTCCGAGTGAGCGGCAGGTCAAACATCAGAGGAACATCATCCATATTTATGTTGTGGTGCGGCCCGATTCAGTGGGAGCGCATCTGATTTAATATAGAGTTTTATTGGTTCACCCGAACCAGTTCGGCAATTTCATTGGTCTAATGTTATCGGGTTCAGTTTTTTGGCTTGAAGTTTGTGAAACCGGGAAAAACCCAGGAAAAATCTATAAATTAGCCGCTTCATTGTTTAAGCCGCGAAGTTCAAAGCGTGGGGAAAAAGTAGCGGCTTATAGTCCGGAAAATACGGTAGATTTAGTTTTTTTTTTTGACTTCTACATTTTAATAGTGTACTGATTTATTAAAGGGAGGGGAACAAACGTGCAAAACTCATGAAAGAAAGATGGAGACGGACAAGACAGACAGCAGTGATGCAGAGGCGCGTGAAAGCGAAATGTTCCCACTGTATAAATTCAGAATCTGCATTTGCGATTTCTTTCATCATAAATTACGTTTTTTTTTTGTTTGTTTTTTGCTGCAAGACCAAAGTCATGGACTGTAGTGTTTTGGTTTATTTTTTTGTTATTGCACTTTAAAAATATTAAATAAAAAAGTATCTCCGTAAACCTTAATTTCATGTAGATTTAAAATTAGCAACCTTTTTCCGTTTTCTTGTAGATTTTTGTCTACTTAAGATTTTGTGACTTAATCAGAAAAAGAATTGAAGTATTTGATTGCTCTTTCCAGCTCTGCTTGCTGCTTGTCGCCATGTCCTGGTCTCCGTGAGCCGCCTTAGGTTACGTCTCTTGTTTACTTGTTGAGGCACCCGAACTGAAAACTGCCTGGAAGTTTTTAGTTATTGAATCATACCAGACATTTTAAACAAAATCAGATCTGCTCAGTTTTCTTTTTCGTTTCGAACCTGCTTTGTAATGATCTAGTAGAGATGTAAAGCGATGACTCAGCCTGCGTGGTTTGTGAAATCTATGCCGAGTCTCTCCGTGTGTGGTCGGGCAAAGTGTCGCGAGTGGGAGCCAATTCTCAGACCGTTACGTCAAACTCAGAATGTTACCGCCGACATCGGATCCACAGAGCTGGCAAGCTTCGCGTACGGCCTCATGCTGATGATTTAATGAAATCCAGCCTCGGTCACATTCCGTGGCTTCGCTTTATAGTGGGTAGATTTAACATCTGGTAATGGAAGCTGGTTTAGTTCAGTAATCGCTAGTTTCGGGTCTATTTGTGGGAAGAGGTTGAGGTTCTGTCTTGCGCAATAATGCAGCAGAAGTGCATTTTTCTGAGTTGAAGTGCAATCCTGGAACAGATGTTAGTCTGTATGTACGGCCGTCTTCACAACGTTATACTACATGCTCTCTTTTAATAGGAAAAAAAGAGTAAGGACGTTTGTTTGTAAGTCAAGAGTGCGCTAGTCCTAGGACAAATTACACAGAAGTGAACTTTCATTAGACTTAGACGTACTTTATTGATACCGTGAGAGATATTATTGCGTTACAGCAGCAGCAGGTTACACAAACAGTGGGTGGGGGGGGGGGATCTATACATTTAGATTGTTCTTTTATAATTCGGACATTCTGTACATCTCATTTGAGACAATGTCCATTGAGAAAAGCGCTATAGAAATAAACATGAATTAAATCGAATATTTCAGACAGATAAAAAAAAAAACTGAAAATATAAATAAATAAATATTAGCTGATGATGCTACATTATAAAAGTGCAAGATATTAATTTAAAAAGAAAAGAAAAGAAAAAGGATGAAATGTGCAAATTCGTGAAGTGAGAGTGAAACACACACACAAAACACCCCCCAAACACACACACACACAATTGTATAGGATGTTCTTGGGTGGTAGTTTTAATTTTGCCTTCATTTGATTCCAAACCTGCCTGATTCCAGCATGACAATGCCCCTGTGCACAAAGCCAGCTCCATAAAGATCTGCTTTCTGTGGGTTTGAGTAGAAGATCTTGAGTTGCCTCCTGTTTAGCTTGTACCTCAACCCTATTAGGGATGAGTGGTGAGTGGTGACTGCACCCCAGACCTTTATTAGTAAAGTACCTGACCTTGTGGCTGAATGAGCGCAAATAAGAGCAACCGGCATCTAAATGTGGAATGGGATGTTCAAAAGGCACATACCAATCTCATGGGCAGGGGTCCACAAACATTTGTCCACATAGTGTACATGTAATGAGAGCAAGCTGTTCCTTGTGCATATCCTATAATGTTTTATATTTTTGACAGCATGAGGGAACTCAATAAAGCTACCATCTATCATATGGAGTGTATTTGCTTGTTACAGCTGAGGTGTGAGGGCTTTTCCAGTTTATCTCCGACACACACACACACACATGTTCCAGCTTTCTCATCGTGCTAACCTGGATGCTTTCTCATGATTACCCTGCAGATTTCCATGTTATGCTAGGACATTACAGACAGGAGGATTTTCTCTTCAGGTAACAGAGGCCGAGATTTTATAAATAGGCAGCTCAACACCTCCACACACAACCCACAGTCCTGCTCCACAAGGAACATCGAGTTCTTCACTTCCTCGCCCGGGTTAACACTAAACAGATATTTGCGTCCGTGCCATCGAAGCAGTTCATATACCTTCCAAACTCCATTCATGCGCGTACGTGTTTGTAATCAGTACCACGCGCACACTTCTGAAGATGAACGTTTCCATAACAGCGAGCTCAGCGTTTCAATCCGAGCTCATTTAATCACACTAGAGCTTTCTCCAGATTTCCTAATTGTGTCCAACAATCCGTCCCAATCCCTTATTTTATTTTGTTAATTTTCTTTGCTTTTGAAATGTTTGTTCCCAATCACACGATTAAATTCAGATGTTTCTCCACAGCTGCCGCGGTGCTCCGGACGTACGCCGCTTTAAACCCGCCATTACTTTCGGATTACTGTAGTTACTATATGTCTATAATCTATAAAATGTTTTTGCAGTCATGACTTGATTTGTGGATTCACAGAGGGACTGTGGTGGAAATATCTGACCGATTATGCAAATTCGTGAAAATATAGAACACACGCGCACACACACACAGGTAGTCCCCCGGGTCCTTCGTACAATTTTTCGATCCTACGATGACCATGGCGATACGGAATTCTTTTGTATATATTTTGCATTTCACACAAAATGTTGGGACGCTTCCAGTGCACATATCTCACCTTGTGAATTATTATAATTTTTTTTGTTGGTGATTTTCAAAGCTCAATTTTAAATTTCATCTCTCTCCTTTATGCCCTCGTCAGTAACGTAGTAACACAGTAACGGAGCGCGTCGGACTTCATATACAGTATTTTATACTGTGGGTATATGTATATATATATATATATATATATATATATATATATATATGTTTATACAGTATGATGATGTAAATGGCTCTGTTTTGCCAAATTATCTACAGTCATTTATTTATTTATTTTAACACAATACAATTTACTACCCCGTACTAAACACCATTCTGTAAGACTTCCGGTTATACATCAGCCATGATACGGCGCCCCTGGAGCACAGAGGGTTAAGGGCCTTGCTCAAGGGCCCAAGAGTGGCAGCTTGGCGATACCGGGGCTTGAACCCCCGACCTTCTGATCAGTAATCCAGCACCTTAACAACTGGAGCTACCCTATGAAGTGAAAAATACACGTTATGGCCAAAAGTATTGGGGCTTCTGATTTCTCCAGCTATTTGTGCTTCATTTCCGAGCACAAAGTATAGCAGGAACTGTTAGCACACAACCTGTTCCAGCATGACGACGCCCCTGTGCAAAATTCAGCTCCATGAAGATTTGCTTTACATCTGTTGGAGTGGAAGATGTTGATTAACCTGCTGTAGAGCTCTGGAACACTGACTGCACCCCAGACCTCCTCAGCCACACACCCTTATAGCTGAATGAGCAAAAATCTCCACAATCTTTTGCTCAGGTGTCTATGTAGTATTTATATTATTTGCCTTAAATGATCGCTTAAAGCTCATGGATTTGGTTGTCTTTCTATCAGTTATTATTATTTGATCAGTTCTTGCAGCAAGGACATGGTTCTGGTGTTTTATTTGAAAAAAAAAAAAAAATCCTTCATACGTAATTTTTTTTTTATGTATTAATTAAACCACACTACTATAATAATACTCTAATGAACCTTGCTCATGTTCGGGTTATTGCAAACCTGACACATTAACTCCCTAAACACACGGCTAAACACACGGCTAAATATCCGTCACACTCAACACGCGCCGTTCAAACACGGCCGCCGATTTCGCACACGACATAAAAGGATAACGCAGCCACGAGGTCAAGAGCTGCCATTTGCAAATGAAGAGCTTGATCAAAGAAAGACGCAATGAAGGCAGACATCAGTGTGTTTGCAAACGCACGTGTGCACTTCGGAATATTAAAGGGATCTGGTGCACCTGCAGCGCTTGACTGTTGTTGAAACCAGGGATGGAAGGAGTGATCCGTTCTCCCTGCTCCAGCTGTAAGGAGATTATACGTGCACTGAAGAAAAAAAAAAAACGTGCTTATAATAAGAGGAAGGCGTTAAACGATTTGTGGTGCCTCAGACGAGTTGCCTGAGAAATCACAGGAAAGCACAGCCATAACTTACGAACGCATGACTTAATGTTCAGATTTTGAACTCGGACAGTAGTTCTCCAACTGTGGAAAGAAAGATCAAGATGGTGAGGGGTGGACAAAATTTGGAGGAGTATTGATAATAATGGCAGTCAGTAGCATGTTATTGTAGCATGTTATTGTAACTTTTGTCTAGTACCGAAAATAAGTTTAGGTGCTGAAAATACATTTAATTTCATAGCCTTAGGTCATGCTCCTGATGGTCCTTGCTCCTTACATCCTGTTTGGTGGGTTTGCTGATATAGTTTTTCCAGGTTGAGTCACTTGCTGGAGCGGCTGTCATTATGAGAGCGGCCACTAGAGGCAAATCCCTAAACACCATGTGGTGATTTTACTCGCGAGCCTGCACGCTGCATGATTAGGTTACATTTATTCATTAAAGTTTCTAATGATTTGCTTTAATTTTATTTATTAATATAGTTAATATATTTAAATAATTTTGGATTTAGTACTTTTATTTTCAAGTTAATTTTGTTTGTTTTTTTTTTCTTTCTTAATCCAGTGTCAATTAAAAAAAAATCGGTTGATTAATCATTTATCAGCGAGTATGATCCGAACTAGCAATCAATAACTGTAAAATCCTTAGAATTCAGTACTCCGGAAAAATCCAAGATGTTCATCCTTTCAGAATCCAGTGTCCATTAAGCATATTTTGCTGGGCTGTAATACTTCATCTACCCTTTAAAAAACTTTTTTTTCTTTTGATACTTTTGAAAAGGTTTTTATCAAAGTTAATCCACATCTTTAAGCATCATGTTTTATTTTATATTTGTATAACTAAACCTGGCTTTTTGCTATAGAACCCTGTTTCTCCCCGAATGAAATAGATGGTGCAGGATCGTTGGTCGCACTTGCCAACATTAGTTTCCTGTTTCTTTCACCCTGTAAAATCATTGTACCAAATTTCAAAGTTTTTACTGCACGGTTGCAATAGACACTGTAGCCAGAAAAAGAAAAAAATATTTCATACTACTATGGAATGGTGGTGTGTTCCTTTGGTGTTTGGCCCCCTAATAAAAATCAGAGGTCGAATTCTGGAATCTGATTGGCCAGGTGGTATGCGTTAGCCGTATTTCTGTATAAGCACATGATTTCAAAGTATTATCGGCTATACCAACATACTCATTACGCATTATCCTTTCTGTCACAGCTCATATGCAGGGATTTGTACTGTAGACACTCCCAGGGATTTTATTTAAGGTTAAGCCCAACCCCCCCCCCCAAAAAAAAAGAAAAGCAGACTCTGCTTTGCTTTATGTATACTGAGGCTGAAGTAACTGTTTAGAATTGGATAGAGGAAAATTATTTGGCAAAGGATTGTTCATGATAAAGGTATTTATTAAATATTGATTGACTACCATGTTGCTGATGAACTTCTTTGCCTTAGCTGATGTGCACACACACACACACACACACACACACACACACACACACAAACACAAACACACAGGTACTTCAGGCAAATAAAAATGAGCTAAATTGAATGAAATGAGCCCTTTCATCTGCGTTCGTTCCTCTCCTCACTCTCAGAAGTGAGGTACAAGACTCGTATTTAAACGACAAGAGCTCAGACCAACAAAATGCCAGCACTTTTATCAAGGAAAAAAGGGAAGATTGTGTATGTGGTGTTGTCATGGTGATGAATCAACCACGTCTGAAAGCTCCTATGCTCATATGCTGACGGAAAATCAGCTCTTTTTTTTTTTTTGTGCAATAGAAAAGTGAGTCACTGTTTGAGAATGGCTGCTGCATCGTGTGGGAGGTTGAAAAACTTTTTTATTTGAAGTGTAGGTACAAACTCCGAGTTTTTGTGTGTCTTTTGGGGTTTCATGCATTGTATTCCTCGTGGAACAATTAAACGTTTATTTAAAGAGGAAAAAAAGTTGCGCTCTGAAATTTTATTTTCTCCGACAGGTTTTAACCGACTTACTGAAATATGCATGTCTTGTGTTGCGAACCGCATTTCAAATATTCATGATTCCTCATGCAGTTAGGTGATATTAAGCTTTCAACGTTCCACTGAAGAAAAAAAAGGCGGCCTGGAACAGACATATTTAAATAAATATTATATGTATGTATGTATGTGTATATTATATTGGTGGCTCGCATAAATAAACGATTATGCCGTCGTGATTTTATATGTGGCGTTTAGAATTGCAATATCTAATATAACAACACTACAGTAATAAAGTCTGTTTATACGCCAGTGCTCCACTTCCTGGTTAAATCTCCTGCAGCAAAAACACTGAAATAAATGGCACAGAGGACAGTCAATTTTTATAGATTATAAAGTAAGAAGGAAATGGGAAAGTACCAGAGAGAGCTAAAGGCACTAAATACGGAGAACACAAATGAGAAGCGAATCTGCTCCAAGGTCAGTGCTGCTGTGCACAGAGTCGTTATGAATAGAGCGATCCGGATTATTCAGGCATGTGAACCCCACAGCACTGAACTTGTGAACCGCTGCACCATGATTCATTATCGATCACTGATAGAAACACTAGTGTTCGCTAATCAAACACTAACCAAACACCAGTGTCCACCAATCTAATGTACATCGAACTAGGGCTGTAGCTATCGATTATTTTTTGTAATCGAGTTTGCTACTTATTATTCTAATGATCAAGCGAGTAATTGGATAAGAATTTTTATTTTTTTTGTTAAACAGCAATAATAAATATACAAGAGAAAATAAGACGGGTCTCTTAAACTGAACAAGTGACTTGTTTCCTTTACGTTAGTAATAATAGTCCATCGGGAAACAGTGCTCAGTGTTTATTTAAATGGACTAAACGAGTTTGTGTTATTTATGAATTGCTCGAGGAATCATTTCAACCCTAAACTCAACACCAGTGTCCACCAATCTAATTCTAATACTAACCCAACACCAGTGCCCACCAATCTGATACTAATATTAACCCATCACCAGTGTCCACCAGTCTACTAACTCAACACCAATGTCTTCCAGTCTAATACTAATACTAACCCAACACCAGTGTCTTCCAGTCTAATAGTAATACTAACCCAATACGAACCCAGTGTCCACCAGTCTATTACTAACCCAAAACCAGTGTCCACCAGTCTACTAACTCAACACCAATGTCTTCCAGTCTAATATTAATACTAACCCAACATTAGTGTCCACCAGTCTAATACTAACCCAATATGAACCCAGTGTCCACCAGTCTAATACTAACCCTACACCAGTGTCTTCCAGTCTAATACTAATAATGGCCCAACACCAGTGTCCCAGTCTAATACTAATGCTAACCCAACACCAGTGTCCACCAGTCTAATACTAATACGAACCCTACACCAGTGTCTTCCAGTCTAATACTAATACTAACCCAACACCAGTGAGTGTCCACAGTCTAATACTAATAACCCTACACCAGTGTCCACCAGTCTAACTCTAACCCTACACCAGTGTCCACCAATCCAATACTAATATTAACCCAACACCAGTGTCCTCCAGTCTTATACTAATATTAACCCAACACCAATGTCCCCCAGTCTAATACCAATTCTAACCCTACACCAATGTCCCCCAATCTAATATTAATACTAATCTAATACTAAACCTAAATTAGTGTCCCCCAGTCTAATACTAATATTAACCCAACCCCAGTGTCCTCCAGTCTAATACTAATACTAACCCAACACCAGTGTCCACTAATCTGATACTAACCCTACACCAGTGTCCACCAGTCTGATACTATTAACCCTACACTAGTGTTCACCAGTCTGATACTAATATTAACCGTACACCAGTGTCCCCCAGTCTAATAATAATAATACTAACCCTACACCAGTACTCCAACTATCATCCCAACATTCAATGACCATACTCCTCCAACATCCACTAAACATACTCCATAAATTATCCACTGATCATACTTCATACATCTGCTGACCATATACCATACATCATCCACTGACCATACTCAATCATCCAACATTCACTGACCATACTTCATCGTCCAACAGCCACTAATCTACTTTAATATCATTTCAACACCCAGTCATACTACATTCACCACTGACAGTAACGTTATCTTATTACAACATAAACTAGTGAAACTACAACACCCACCTCTCATATACCCTAACTGAACTACACACCTACACAATTTATTCCCTCAAACGCTGTTTCACGTTTTATGCTAAACCCGCGTCTCGCATTGCAACACCAGCAAGAGACATTGTTTTTTCATTCACACCGCTCTTTGAACTTTTAAACACAGACCACAGTTACAGGACCTAACAGAGCGCACCAGCTTGCCTTAGGTTCCACACAGATTCAACACTTGTTCTCTCTCTCATTTGACTGTGCCTGCTTAACCGAATCCGATTAAATTTGGAGCTCAAAGGAGCCGATTTCTTTTTTACGAGAGGAACAGAGAATGCGTCTCTCCTCTGGGTCATTTCCATCCAAATTGGAATGGACTGAATTGGAGCTGAATTTGTACTTTTCATCTCGCTCATCCTCTCTGTGTTTATGCATTACGCTCTCTTGGGGTTGTTCTTGAGTTTCATACAAACCTCTGTGTTCAGAGGAAACCAATTTTCTTCATGGTGCGTCATTTTTGAAGTAGCAAAGTAAAGGCAGATGGTAGTGAAGGGAGCGGATTCTCAGAGATGAGCAAAGTGGGATGCAGTTATCATACATGGCCGCTTTCTGTTTAAAAAATGACGTTTACAAAAAGTCGTTAACAGAGGAAAGAATTAAATTTCTACACACACACACACACACACACACACACACACACACACACACACAAGCACACAAGCACAGTGTGTTGTGTACATTCGCCTGAATAGCATATGCCAAAACCCCTCTTGCTTCTGTTTTGGTTTGCTAATTACACTCCTTTTCAGAGTTTCATCGAGTGTTCACGCTCGAGTGAAGCGTCTGCGTGCCTGAAAGCACTTCTCTCTCTTTCTCTCACACACACACACACACACACACACACACACACACACACACACACACACACACACTCACATGGCCTGTATCTCACGATCATTACGCAAGAAGCTGTGACATCGCTTCAGGCTGTTTACCCCGTCATTGATTAACAAGCCGATAATCATTGATTATCAACAGCGTAATGTCATAAATAATCACAAACTCATAATAAGCATCTCTTATCTCAAAAAACATGTTTACTCAATATGTCGAAACGCATCATCGGTGTTACAGCGATATTCGCCACAGATCCCAAATAATAAATAAACGAGGGTTTTCCATTAGTGAGCGTGTTTGAATCTAATTGTTCTGCAGGATGTAGAATTTTCTTTAAAATCTTATTTTATATATACAGTATGTCACCCAAGTGGGTACACCCCTCACATTTCAGCAACCATATTAGTATAGAAATGGAGCTTGGATATAGTATAGAGTATTATTACGGAGTGAGTAGCCACAGTGACACTGCGCTAACTCTAGTTTTTTATTTATTTATTTAAAAACATCTGCCATTGTTGTGTATTTTTAAGTTAAATAACGGATTTATTGCAGTCTGCCACTTTATACGTCCGTGAGGGAGCTCGGATTTGAACTATGTTCGACACGTAAAAAGGATTACAGCCCTAATATATACCACAAGCTGATATTGAAATCACTCATAATCCAGTTTTTATAGTTTTACAGAAATATACACATGAATGATCTAATTGTTCACTATATTTTCCCTATTTTACCACAGGATTCATGAGATTGGTGATTTGAAAATATTAATAAACATCATTGTTTTTGTGCTTTTTATTTCTCTTCTATTCTGTGTTTAAATAACCAATGATTTATTGATTTTTACTTTTTTTTGTGTTTCTCTTTTTCATGTCGTCCTTTCTGAAAACGCTGACTCTGCCTCATGAAGGTAAGACATTTTCTGCCCTGAAAAAAAAAAAAAACAACCCCACCCTTTATAAAATGAGTACTCATGCGCTAGTATTGTGTGTATGTACTTTCAGCATTCTATTGCACAGCATGGCTGTAGTTCATGAGTACAGTCAGTAGGTGGCAGTGTGTCGTAACACCAGCTTTGCGTTTCGGTTCACACCCTTTTTTTTTGTTTATAGTTTAGGGGTTTAGGAAAGTCTACAGGGTTTCATCTCTTTGACTATCGTACAGCATCCTATTTTTTCACTCATCGTCCGTTTTTATTTTATTTAAATTTTTTTCTCTGAAGCTCATAATACAGTATGTTCTTTTATATTTGTCTTCAGTACCAGAATAGTGCATCCCCCCCCCCCCCCCAATCCTCTGGATCACAGAATCACATCAGCAGTTACGCCGTTCACTTTCGTTCCGCTTCACCTGTAGTTTGTCGCAATATTTCAGATTTCGCCAATGTTTACGGTGTCCAGTTTGATTGCGTTAAAGCCCACTGTTATATCATACAGTAATGTACACCATTAGGCCCCCCATCGTCAAAGGTTCCACAAAAGCTGACTATTAGAAACCTATCATGTCCAGCTTCGTCTCTCTTGTAGCCACAGACAAGGTCTTATTTCTTGAGATGCTTTTTGTAAAAAAAAAAAAAAAAAAAAAAAAAGTGGTTATCTGCATTACCAGTCTTCCTTTTAAACAAAAACATTCACAGGAATTTTGTTCTGTCACAAGAATTTCATCATGCGATAAATTCCCAGGAGATCAGCAGTTTGTGACCTTCATGCTAACGACCATGCCATAGTTCCTGAGGCTGCATTTTTGTCGTAGTGGATACACATTACCTCAAGGTTACACCCTGATTTTGAAATGTCGTGCTGCTGACACCTGATTGGCTGATTTACGTCGTCGCTTGAATGAGCAGGAGGTTAGATTTGACTTTATGGTTTATAGTGGAGCTCCCTAAGGAGTTCCTACACAATGCAGTGTACATTTTGTAATTGTTTGGAAAAAAGGTTTTACATTTTAATTGTCCCAAAAGTGGGAAAAAAAATCAAACTATGAAATAGTTTATTAATGTGAGTAGGGTTTTTTTTCGCACATTTTATAGGCACAAATATTGAAGTTATCCATGGGGTTCTTTCCCAAAACGTTATGTTGTGTAGGATGTCTTCGGGTGAGGTGGAATTCGATTTTCAATCACTTGAACTAGACAATGCACAAAAGCCAGGTCCATGGCGATATGCTTCACATGGGTTGGAGAGGAAGATCTTCTGCTCTAGAGTTTTGACCTCAACCCTATTAAACACCTCTGGGATGAATGTAAACCCTGACTGCACCCCAGACCTCCTCACCTACATCACTACCTGACTTTCAAAGATCTTCCCAGAAGAGTGGAGGTTATTATAATAGCAAATGACGACTACATATTTCATTGGATGTTGGAAAAGACTAATGTCTATAACCTTTTATCCACACAGTTTATTTTAAAGTTAATGCATGCATAGCGTGACCCTTGTACACCCGTCTTTAATAAAACACTCATTAACTGGTTGCCTTTGGAGCCAAAATGCCTCGAAACCTAATGTGTGTGAGATTTACTGTAGATAATAAGTCATTGAACTGTAATGAACGATGAGAAGAAAGTCATTTGTCGAGCATAGGATCAGCACCGGGCAGTTCACCTGTGTGTCTGTGTGCGTTTGTTTTTCATAGACCCCCAGACTTCCTTTGCTGTCATATCCAATGTTCACATAGATGAAGACGAGATGCTGCTTCTGTACCTTCAAACGCTTCTTTAAAAAAAACAAAAAAAAACATGTCACAGCGTCTGAGTTGCGCTCGTGTTCTTTGAACTTGGGGCTTTTGAACTTTTTCAGCATAGCATTTTATTATATTTTTTACGCGAATTGCAGACCCTTTGAGTTTGTCTCTGATAAAGGCAAAAGACTATGGCGGTTAAAAGAAAATCACTGTCTTTTAACAATACCACGTCTCAGAGCAGCTTTACAGTATATTCCGCTTGCCCCTGCACTTCCATTGAGCTCGGTCTTCATCAAGAGGGCAAAGTCCGCAAGAGCCAAATCTGGCAAGTAGGGTGGGTTTGGAAGTGGGATCATGTTGTTTCCAGTAAGAAACTCACGTGTGAGGAGAGCTTGGTGACAGGGCACGCACGTGGTCAGAATAACACCCGTTGTACAGCTCCTGATGTACACGGGGCGATGTATTTCGGCACACTGACTTATGATGGTTGGTGCTCCCTCTGACTGTGCGTGCAGCCTTGTGCTCTGTCGGTGTGCTACAAAAAGTTTTGATACCACCTCGTAGTTCTGTAGATGTGTAGATTAGCAGCTGTTTACTGATGCCGACTTAAGTGCCAACCTGTTCATGGAAATTGTGACAGACAGACAGACAGACAGACAGACAGAGATAAAGAACAGACACGGACAGATGGGTTGATGGACAGATGGATAAATCGATGGATAGACCGACAGGTAGGTTGGTATATAGATAGATGGATAGATAGATGGATGGACGGACCGACAGACAGAGGGAAGAGGAAGATGGATAGATGGATGGGTAACCTGATTGATAGGTAAATGGATAGATAGACAGACAGATGGACAGACTGACAGATGGGTGTGTGGGTAGGTAGGTAGATAGACGGACAGATAGATAGATGATTGAGACAGCCAGACAGACAAACAGATAGAGGATGGCGACAGACGGGTTGACAGACAGACGACAGATATAGATGGACAGACAGACAGATAGATGGACAGACAAACATACAGATAAATGGTCAGACAGACAGATAGATGATGCAGACAGACAGACAGACTGATGTAGTATTTGTGATGTGGCCTAACATAAGGTTACTGTTCAATCCCAAAATGATTTTGATGATTTTTTTGAACAGCACATATAATAATTTTTTTAAATTGTATTTTTGCCAAAATTCTTCTGTTTATCCCTTTATAGTAACATTTAACATTAACAAAGCATTTAAGAGTTATGTTTAATTTCGCTCGAACAATTTTAGGGATGTAGGTATTGGGACACCTGTCTTTTCCAGCCATATGTGCTGTTTCCCCAAACGTTTACCTCAAAGGTTGAGACACATAATTTTATAAGACGTCTTTGGATGTGGGAGTATAACATTAACCCTGGAGACTCAAATCTTTTGGGGGATTAAATGTGGAATGAGATGTTCTCAAAAAAGGCACATAAGCAAGTGTTGCTATAGAAATGTATTAGAATGTTAATATAATGAACAGCACTACTGTAATAGAAATGAATAGATACCATTAGACCAATCAGAATCGAGCTCCTCAGCAAGTTTCAGCTCACCTTGCTGTTTTCATTGAGGAAGCTAAAAATAATCCGTCCTGACTAGCGCACGGTGTAATTGCACAGCTCTAATAAATTGACTCGGGTGGCGTTCCTCTCCCAAAGTAGCATTGAGTGATTCCAGCCTTTTCTCTGATGTTTGCTTTTAATGTGTTAGCGCGGACCGCACAGCGCCGTCCCACCATCTGCTCTTCGTTAATAACGTGCGCACTTCTGAGGAGCCGATCCTTCAGCGTGCACCTGGCGAGAGCACGCTGTAACTTTCTCCTGCTCTTTCATCTCCCGGCTCGGCCTGTTTACGCTTGCGCTCGTAACAAAACAGCGGTCGCATATGGAGCTTCTGGGCACCACTGCAGGGTTCACACACCACCGTTTTGTCCAATGGTAAAAATCCGACACCAAATGTACACGTTAGCGTGCTCGTGTCCCACCTCGGCGTTCGGCCGTTAACCTGAGCCCCGATAGACGATCCTAGAATCCTGGGATTCTGCAGAACTTTCACGTGTAAGAAATACGAGGGACTGAGCTCGGTTTTACATCCTCTGGTTACATTTACTTGATTTTGAATAGAAATTCTTACTCTGCTGACACTGGAGTCCTTCCATCAAAATACATACACTACATGGACACATTTTTGGACAACCTTCTTCCCCAAACCCTTCCCAGCATACCCCTGTGCACAAAGCTCCAGCTCCATGAAGATCTGCTTTACATGGGTTGGAGTGAAAGATCTTGTATGGTCTGTTATAGAGCACTGACCTCAACGCTGACTGCACCCCAGACCTCCTCAGCTCACCTACATTAGTACCTGACTTTCTTTCTTTTTTGCTTGCTTGCTTGCTTTTTTCTTTCTTTCTTTTTTTCTTTCTTTCTTTCTTTCTTTCTTTCTTTCTTTCTTTCTTTTTTTCTTTTTTCATTTTGTCTTAGTCTTTCTTTCTTTCTTTCTTTCTTTCTTGCTTTTTTCTTTTGTTGTTTTGCATTCTTGCTTTGTCTTTTCTTTGTTTCGGTTTCTTGCTTGCTTTCTTTCCTTCCAGCTTTCTTGCTCCAGTGTAATGTAACGCCTCGCTCATCCTCCAGGCCTAAGTGTGTGTATCAGAGGAAGCAAGCAAACCTGTGATTGAAATTAAGCTCTCTCTCTCTCTCTCTCTCTCTCTCTCTCTCTCTCTCTCTCTCTCTCTCTCTCTCTCTCTCTCTCTCTCTCTCTCTGACGAGGCGCGTTTGGCACGTGACTGCTTAGCCACGCGGCACGAGCAAATTACACGCAATCTACTCTCCATCATGTTCGCTGC
Source organism: Silurus aristotelis (assembly GCF_946808225.1). Lineage (NCBI taxonomy): Eukaryota > Metazoa > Chordata > Actinopteri > Siluriformes > Siluridae > Silurus > Silurus aristotelis. The sequence continues at coordinate 7,491,439 of NC_139600.1, read as the reverse complement.
ATTACACTCGTAGCTCATACATCCGCTGTTCAAAGGACGGCATGGACGCCGCGTTCGTTTCAGACCCCGGCATTTCCTTTCATCTTCAAATAAACAAGACCTACACTCTTTTTCTTTTTCTCACACACACACACACACACACACACACACACACACACACACACACAAATGTAAACACACCTTGAGCGATTTAACCTTGTGAAAGAAAATCCTCCAGAGGAGCGCAGGTTCAGTTTGACGAGACCTGGCTGTGATCTGATAAAGAACACACACAAACACAAGACACACACACACACACACACCACTCCTGCTTTTGCTCGTCGTCTATTTGATCCTGACGAATCTGAGGGGACACTTCTTTTTTTTTTTTTTTTTTTTTTATTTATTTAAATAAATTTTTTATATTTCATTCAATGCGTTGAGTCTTTTTTCGTGCGTCTTCGTTAGTACAAGACAGTGTTAAATAATAATAAAAAATAAAGTACAACTGTGCCTCAGTGTTCTGTATTAGAAGCAGAGATGGAAAGTAACAAAAGACGTTTATTTGCGTTAATGTAATTGAGAAGTTTCTAGTTTTTTGAAGTAGTTTAAAATCTGTAACTTTTGCACGTTTTGTTTGATGTATTGGACTTAACAACTTTTTAAATCATATACGTATATAAAAAAAATTGCACCCTGGAATTTAATGCACTGACGTGCAAAACTCAGAATGATGGAGACGGAAAAGACCGACACGAGTGACCCACAGTCGTCTGAAAGCGACTTCTTTCGCAAGTCCCAATATAATTCACTGTATTATCACTACAAATGAGACCAACAGCCAATTAGCTTTGTTATTGAAGCGAATCCCTCGGATTGTACCACAGACGTAAAAACGGAATTACATTTTCTGAAAACCTTGGGGACGTGAAAGTTTAAGGGGGAAAAAAAAACATTGAATTTAGGACTTGGTTAAGGCCAGTTGCTAACAACGTATTTGTGTGTGGTTGTGTTTTTGATGTCGTGATATCAGCCTTAAATTTCATTCGATTAATAGCTTTTAAAAAGTCTTAGAACGTCTTCACTTTGACTTTGTTAAACCTTTTGAAAACCCGACTAGAACCCTCTTAAAAAAAAAAAAAAAAAAAAAAAAAAAGGAACTGGGTCAGTTTTACTCCAAATACATTTTTAAAAAGCGCTGTTTTTCTTTTACTTGGGAAACTTTACTCGTACTTAAGAATAATTCAGTTCAAATAACTTTACTTATGTAGAATATTTTAGTACTCTTTCCACCTCTGATAAGTGTCAATGTTGTGTGTGTGTGTGTGTGTGTGTGTGTGTGTGTGTAGAAAGAAGAAATTTCACATAATCTTAGGATTGTGTCAAATAGACACTTTTTTTCTCCTCTTCCTCTTTCCTCTTTAGCTCCTGGTGGAAAGGTCCAGGTGTGATTTGGGTAATCATAATGGTGGAAGGTGTGTGTGTGTGTGTGTGTGTGTGTGTGTGTAGGAAGGAAAGGTGTTTTTAAAAAATTCCTCATATTCCTAGGATTGCGTCAAATAGGCCCTTTTTTTTCCCCTCTTTGGCTCCTGACGGAAAGGTCCAGGTGTGATTTGGGTCTGGGTGTAGCCATAGTTAGTTACAGTAATCATAGGTGGTGTGTGTGTGTGTGTGTGTGTGTGTGTGTGTGTGTGTGTGTGTGTGTGTGTGTGTTTAGCCTGCGACATAAAGATGACTACAGAGCATTGTGATGTGTAAAACAAACAGAGATAAAGTTTGTACTGTGCACATTCCGTGCTTCCTCGCTTGTCGTCTATTTGCTAAGGATTTAGCATAACCCACAGGAGCTGTGTGTGTGTGTGTGTGTGTGTGCGCGCGAGTGGTTTCACAAAGCATTAGCGAGATGAAAGAATCTTCATGCATTTTTCACCCCGTTCGGTTTACAGTGATTCAGACGGTGTTGATTCAGTACCCACTAGAAAACCGTGCACTCGAGCGAAAAGGATTAAACGATTACCATGTGTACTAGTACACTGTAGGCCAAAAGTATTAGGACACCCAGCTTTTCTTCAAACTGTTATAATAATTTTGGAGGCACACAATTATGTCTTTGGATGTGCATTCAATTTTCCCTCCACTTGAACTTGGAGACCCAAACACGTTCCAGCATGACAATACCCCTGTGCACTAAGCAAACTCCATGAAGATCTGCTTTACATGGTTTTGGAGTGGAAGATCTACCCTACTGAACCCTGCTAAACAACTTTGGGATGACGCTGACTTGCACCCCAGACCTCCTCACCTCCATCAGTACCTGACTTTAGTAAACACCCTTGTAGCTGAATGAACAAAAAATCTCCACAAAATGTGGTAGAACATCTTCCCAGAAGAGTGAAGATTGTTATAATAGCATATGGGGACTTAATGTTGAATGGAATGTTTAAACCCGGCCAATCGGCTAATCGGCTAATCGAATTCACCTTTCGACATGCTAACATTTCCCCCTCTCGTTATTTCCTCATTATACTGTTTATTAAACACCTGTGGACATGAAGCTTGGGGCTTGAACTATGTGATCATGTTTAAATGAATTGGAGATGCTTTTCTGCTCACCACGGTCATACAGAGTGGTGAGTTCTCTCTTAAACTTATTGTCACTTCGAAACTGTTTGGGTGTAAGTTAAATAAACGGCAGGCGGACGTGGCGCGGGTGTACAGGGACGTTTGGACGTTCCAGCGCGGATGAGCAACTTTTGGGGGAAGAAAAGTGGGGACCCGGAGAGATTTTAGACAACGCCGTTTTCAAATGGATCCGAATGACTGTGTGTGTGTGTAGTGCCACTGCGTTCAGTGTACGCTTGTACGTTCTCTTGTAAAAAAAAACTAAAAAAAAACTGGTGCATTGTTTCAATAGAAAACCGTAACAGTAATGAACGTATGCTGATTTAATCCCTCGCTCAATCCCGTTCCAACGCACCGAGGCAGGTCTACGTTACCATCTGGCCGAGTGAAACAGTAACAGCTGATAAAGAAGGAAAGTGCGACGTGTTGTCGAGTAAACACAATGTCATCATAATCATTCCAGCTAAATATTAATACGTTATTCAATTAACGCCGCGCTAACCGCAAGCCCGGATCCGCTCCCAGACAAATCATAACCCGGATAAATGTTCGTTTCCGTTACTGATCCCTGTTCACCGTCTTGATCTCTCTTTGTTTTTTTCCCCCACAACAATGCCACCTCCACCCAACCCCCCCACCCGCCGCCGCTGCCGTTTAATCTCCCTCCAGTTGTTCTCACGGGGATGAAATGATGTCGCGGCGGCATCGATTTCCCCCGTTCCACGCCAGCAGCTTCAAGGAGGAACTGTACACTTTTTTCCTTTTTTTTTTTTCTCCTCTTCATTCTCCCCTCTCTTTACAGCATTGTGTTTGTGGAAAAACAAACCCCATCCAGCTCCATTCCTGCAGCGTTGTGAAAGTAAAAAAAAGGAATTGATGTAGGTGGGTTAATTGTAGGAACGCAGTAAAAACCCCTTCCACGCAATTACACGGCTTAATTAATAACCGCAAAACTTACCAACTTTTTTATTTTATTTTTTATTTTTTAAATATAAAAACCTGAAGGCCACATTTTAATTAAAGTGCACTTTTGGGCCGAGCTCCAGAGACGCGTTTCAGCGTTTTAAACTGCACCGCACGATCGCTTGAGATCAGAGGATGAAGGGGCGCTCGAAGAAGAAGAAGAAGGTGGCAGTGGTAGTTTCGGAAACGCCTCCTTCTCCTCCTCCTCCTCCTCCTACTGCACTCCCTCCGATTCTCATTAGTGAGCAAACACTAGCTCAGAGCTCTGCACCAGGCTTTGTGTTTCTCCGCATGGCTGTGTTTTTGATTGTCTCAGCACTTTGGCGGAGGAGAGCACAAGCTCCCGTGGCTGGTCGCCCAAATTTCAGCGTCCCTGATTGTCCTCCATTCACTGATATATGGACGGCTTCTCCAAAAAAAATGCAGATTGCTCTTTCCGTGAAACTTTGAATTTGTTAGACTTGAGAATTAGTGTTGGGTTGAAATTTTTCCAACAAATGCCGTGTTTTATTTCCCTTGCACCGTTTTTTCAGAACGACGAGATAAGGAAGCTATTTCGTTGTTCCATGCTTTCTAACGGGACTCGATAAAAAGCGGTATGAAATCCCCCAATCAAGAAGGAACGACAATGATCTTCTTTCCATCTAGGACATGCCCATCTTTGCAGTAAAGTAAACAACCATGGAGATTGCTTATGATCTTCAGGACCGACGCTCGCTCACCATCCAAACGATTAAAGTACGCCGGTGTGAGATCCGGAAGGTCGTACACGGGCCAGAGGTGGTGGGAATTTTCTCAGATGGCATGTTCATGCAGGCTCCATTCTTTCATGCCTTTTTTTGTTTTGTTTTCACTAGACGTTCGTATTGTGCGTGTTCTTTTTATCGTGCCTGCATTAACAATAATCTATATCTTCCTAGGACAGATCTTTCTTTTAATGTCTTTGTGTTCTGGCTTTCACACAGCGCTCAAGTGCGTTTCAGCGCCTCTGATCTTTACAATGTTAGTAGCTGTGGAAGTTAGGGGACGGTAATAAAGCAAGCGCAGGACACTTTGTAACGGCAGCTCTGGTCTTTACTGGGTGTGTGTGTGAGCGAACAACGTGTTGAGGCGGTGTACAATAAAGCACATCTAACTTATGAGTATGAGCATAATAAAAACGCTTTCTGCTGACTCTGATCTAATAACCGCTTTACTACCTAATGACCGTATTCTGCTCCCAATGCAAGTCGGAGTTTTCTTTTTCCCTCTTAAGAATGGTTAAACTGCTCAATAGCTCTGAACACATCTTACAGAAAGCAAATAAAAAAAATGACTAAAATGCGAAGAGAAAGAATTGGGACACCTGACTTTGCAATTCTTCCCCTTCACTGTTACCACAAAGTTGGATTTGGAAACAATTGTTGTTCAGTTGAACCGGGAAACCCAAACCTGTTCCAGCATGACAATGTCCCTGTGCACAAAACCAGCTCCAGTTTACAGTTTTAAATCTTTAGTAAGCTGCTTTAGAGCTCTGACCTCAACCCTACTAAACAGCTTTGGGATGAACTGGAACACCGATGGAACTCCAGGCCTCCTCACCTCAACTACATCAGTATGATTTTGCTAACACCCTCCACAAGTCTCCACAAACGCACTGTGGACCACTAGGCCATGCTAAAATGGTGCCGTCGAGTGTTTGTGCCAGAACGTGCATTTGGAATTCTTCCGGGTTGCGCCGCATGCCCGGGACCGTTCAGCTCCACAGTGGAAAAGAAGCAGAAGGCTCTTTTTACAGACTGGCTTTTCCAATTGTATAGCAAAGAGCTGTCAGGTTCCGCATGCTGATTGGTCAGAAGGATCCATGATCGGAGACCGCTTGTTTTCAATGAGAGCTGGTGACGATGAGTTTTGCCGAAAAGATGTGGGGGGAGGAGAGCAAAAGACAGACACGTTTTAACCTTCGGAGGTTGGAAAAATTACCCTAGAGTATGGATGAACGGTCCACTGATTTGATGCCAAACCTGCAGTGTTAAAATAAAGCGAATAAAAAGTTCCTCTGCCGACTAGTAGTAGAAACGCATAGTGACGATTTGCCAAGATTCTGTAAGTTAAATTGAGATGTTTGGGGGAAACTTTACAAGGTGATATCTAAAAGTTTGGAGACTGGCTCTGAACATTAGAAAGTACTTTTTAATGCTCAGAGCTAGTCTCCAAACTTTTAGATATCACCTTGTAAAGTTTCCCCCAAACATCTCAATTTAACTTGCAGAATCTTCTTTAAAATAGTTTGCACAGCAATACCGTGGAAGGTTGGTGCTCCCTGTGACTGCGCGTACAGCCTTGCGCTGCCATCTGTTGGCCTGTTTTGAAACTAGTCTCGAAACCTTTTGACGCCACCCTGTAAGTCTTAATGTATACTTGTTGATCTGTTGAAGCAATTAAATATTTATTAAGCATTTCTGGAAGGAGTCACCAGTGTTGGAGCTTGTAAAATTGAGTCGTTGTGGCTTGTTTGCCTGAAAGTTTTGTGCGTTGTGATGCTTTTCTGGTCACCACAGTTGTAAAGTTTTTATTAGGTTGTTTCTATTTACACTCGAAGACAGACATAGACAAAACAACTTTATTGTTTTGCCAAATTTTCCACAGCATTGTGGTGGAATTTTTTTCTTTTATTATTATTATAATTTTTTTTATGCTAATACAACACTTAATGCAGATTTAAAACGGCATATAATTTTCCATCCTTGTCTCCGAGCTCTGGTAGAGTTAGGGAAGGCAGTTGAAGAGAGTTAGCGTGTGTTGGACACATTTCAAATAAACTCTCGTCTCTGAAGTTTGCGTCTTTGCTCCGCTCTTCTTGACCCGCTTCACGCTCTGATTCTTCTTAATTGTATTGTGTTAGCCTGTGTCATCTTTTATTGTGCTTTCAGAAGCCACAGGATATTAAAATGTGTCTGGATCGTAAACCGACCAAAAAAAAACTGTGGTTGTTTTGTGAAACTACATTCCTAGAATAGTAATTAACCCACATCCCGACATCCAGTGTTGGCTAATATCTAAACATATGGAGCGAGCGAAAGCTGGATGGCTGCACAGTCTGATTATGAGGAGAAAATATGAACATTATCTAGGCAGCTTGAATAGGTATCGGTTGATAAATTATAAATGGAAGACTTTTTCGTGTTCTCTCTATCGCTCTACACGGCAAGACACTACACCAACCAGTTGCATCTCCGCCTCATAAAATAAGCCTCATGTTGCAAATGGAATAACACAGATGGACAAATCAGCAGCATCCGAACAGAAGACGTAAGAAAGAAATCCTATGTTCAACTTAAACTGATAAATCTAGCTCTCTCTTTTTAACCATGATACTAGTTCTTTTGGAGATTTCGACCAAATGTGCAGTAAAGAAGTCCCTCCAGATTCACAGCATCAGGCCACAGATATGCCTCTGCATCCCTCTGGCCATTCAACCCTCTCAGTGTTGCCAAGCAACCAGGAGGCTGGGAAGGAGGTCATCAGGGCTGCTTTTGCCACCCCCGCTGAGGGAAGCGAGGAAGGGACAGTAAAGATTGGAGAACATATCTCTTTAAAATCCTTCCTTAAGCTCCCTAACGATATGTCTAGCATCAAAAATTGAGTTTGCTAGTTGAAGGTGGTGCAGGGTTCTCAATGGAAGGTTCTCTCGCTGGATTTTTTTCTTCCCGTGTCAGGAGTTTCGCCAGCGGTAGTCGCTAAAAGTTTCCTGGTAGCAGGTCAGCGGCAGGAGCACGTTCTCTCAGCGGTCGCCAATGGAACATTCCTAATGGTAGTCAATGAAAGGAAGGGTTTTGCCGTGGCAGGCAATGAAATCTTTCCAGTTGCTTGCGGTAGAAGGTTCCCTGTGGCCGCCAGCGGAAGGTTCCCTGTGGAAGTCGGATTTTTCCCCAGTCACAGATTCTTCAATAAAAGTTTTTTGCGGTTAGAACCGTTCCCTAAAATCTTTTCTGTGAGGGCCACATAATTTTTCCTTTCTTCATATATAATTTGAAATTATTTTATTATACCTTCTAATGCTAGATTAGTTTATTACAAGGAAATGAGCATTAGATATCAAGAGATTATTGTTATCATAATGACCTTTTCTTTTCATATTTATTGCTATTGAAATCAAAACATTTACTTTTAACTAGAGGTCGACCGATTATACCGATTTGGATCGTACTTGGCGATACCAGATTAGTCAACCAATAGTTTTTCAAAATGGATACTGGATAAACAAAAACATTTTTTTTTCACTCCATGTAAAATTATACTGAACTTTATTACAAAAAAATTAAATAAAAATGTGCTAAAGGAAATAAATATGAAATTATTAAGTAATGAAAATTATTTTATATACTTCATTAATAATGAATATAATGTAGCACTCTCCGTGCAGCGTGTAGTTCGAAAGCCGACCTTCATCATCAAATACAGATATGATTTAAGTAAAACATACATGTAAAATAATACATTTTCAAAATATGTCTTTGGCATTGTTCAGAGGGTCGTTCCAAATGTGGGGCTGCACTTTGGGAAACCCTGCGCTAGTATATAGTCCTAATGAAATTGAGCATGATTTAACTTCAACCCATTCCCCATCTTTGTTAAGCTGATATCAGTCGAAGAGCATCTCTAACAGAAATGTGAGATGTTTTGGTGTATACCGTGTTATTAGCATGTGCTTGAGTAAATGAACCTGATTCTCTCAGAGATCTCAGATTTTCTCGTCCATCCCTGTTTTTTTCCCATTTCGAGAGGTCCCGCTCATTTGGAGGTCTTATTTGTTTCCTGAATGGTTAATATGCCAAGCTCATGGAACGAGGCTGCTGAGAAGAGGGCCTTGTTTCGGAACTCTTCCTTTGCGGGCCGTCTGACTGCGCAGGCGGCGCCGCTTTCCTCATTTCCATACAGCTGCTCCAGCAGTAACACTCCCTGCAGACTTCGCAGGCTGCCTTCGTGTGCATCGGCAAAGAACCTTTTCTGAGATGAGGAGTGGCCCAGCGGGTTACTGATGGGTGCAGCTTGTGAATCACTGGCATCTGTTTAAAGCTTGTAGGTTAACACACATAGCCTGCAGCCTCCAACAAACACCGTGCAGTTTTATACACATCATTATTCTAATCGCCAGACTGATGACTTTTATTATTGGGAAGACATATGGACCAAAAGTCTGGAAACATCTGAAGTTTTATTCATTCTCATTAGATCGGTGTGTACAAATGGGACAGATGCTTTAGCTCTTGGATGTAATTAATCTAGTTTAGTTTATCTAGTATTAGTTTGCTTGAACAAATCTAGTAAGGGAATTACATAAGGTTAGTTTTAACTGAGCTACCAAAGTTGTAATGGTTTCTGTACTATTGGGTTTGAATTTACACAGGATAAGTTTTCCCTTTTTGAAGAGAAGAACGTGAATTGTCTCGATTTGTCTCGACCGAAATGGTTTTTTTCCTTTGGGCTTTGGCTTCGTCACGAAATGCCGGCATCGGTTGTTTTTTTTTTCTTTTCTTTCAACCCGAACGTCGAATCGGCAGCGGAGCTCATCGGCAGGATCAAGAGAATTCGATTGACTGTTCATCTTAGCGAATAAGCGCACACGGAAAAAACTGAGTCACGTGACAAAAGAACGAACGACTTAGACCAGAGGACTCTTATGAACTACTCAATTCTGTTTTTCCTGTGTAATGCAGTGCATGGCGTATATGGGAGTTCTTAGCTAGCTATTGAACCAACAGATTCAGTGTACTATTTGGACGCGCAAAAGAATTCGGAACAGTGTTTTTGGAAAATATGTGGTCAGATGTGTTTCAGTCCCCTCCTAATGCTCGCCATCCCGTTGCTCTTAAAAACATTTCCACCCATTTCAAAACCCAACCATTTATTTCCATTTCCATCAAGAGATTTTCCGTGTCTTGTCTGGTTACTCAGCAGTCCGTCACAGGGATTTTTATTCGTCTGTTTCTGCTTGCGGATCGGACAAGCTCTGAGACTCCTCATCTGGATAAATGACTGTAATTGTAGCAGTCGTGTCTTATTCTCTCTCGCTCACAAACAAACCCCCGCCCCCCTTTCCATTCTAATTTCACTTACCTGCTTCCTCTCATCCATCCTTCGCTGTTTTTCTTTTCTCCTTCTCTTTCATTTGCTTGTTGTCGTTTTTTTTTTTTTCTTTTTTTCACCGTCTCGTAATTATGGCCCCGTTTAACTTAAACACACTGAGCATGGTGCACTTTTAACTCCACAACAAAAGCACACACAGCTTTATAGGACATTATTTTGAGTAAAAAGTTTCCCAGGAGATTGCGAATTCTACCTGAAAGAAGCGCAATCAATTTAAATACCAGTAAAATCATTCGTTTTTTTTAATTTCATTAAGAATTTTTTGGGGATTTATGCGTTTCTGTAGTCGGTTACGCAGTTACGTATTCAAGGTGCACTCGATCCAGCTGCTTTCGAACATCTGTAAAGCTTTTTGTTCATGGACATGGAGAGCATTTTGTGACCTAATTTGATTAACATATTGGTTGATTTACTTATTGAAAAGCAGGAACGGCTGCTCAAAACGCTCGAAGGGTGCAGGATGATATTATTTGCTTTCTTAAACAGGAAAAAAGGAAAATGGGCAGGTTTAAGAACAGGAAGTCATAAAGTCATGTGCGTGACCAGTGCTGCCATCTGTTGGCGTGTTACATAACTAGACTAGACTAGAAAACATTTTAATACCACCACAATTAGTGCATATCGCATATAATAAGATCTCCAGACACTACCATGACACCGAAGAGTTGCCAAATATGGCAAAAAAACCCTACAAACTAGATATCAGTCAAAAGGTGTATTGCGGATCCTGCAAATGAGAGATCCATCAAACTAGCACTAGCGTCGGGTCTTTTTGCTTTTATTAAAACCATCACCTTTTAATGAACATTATCCCCACCCTAATCGTCCCCTTTTGAAATCTATGAATAAGATTTTACAGCAGAAGTCATAGCCATGCCACTTGCACTTGGACTTTCCGTTTGCAGGAAGTGAATGGGTTCAATGCTGATTGCTTTAAATTGCTTTAAAACATCGTTCCCTCAATCATGTTCCATTAGCCGGATTTGATGTTGAACACGGTTCTGGGATTTTTGCTGGTCCCGTAAGCTCATGTTAGGTTAAACGACTGCATTTTATTTAGATCCTATTTTGGGCATATGTGCTGTATTCACACTATGCCAGACTTTCTCCTGATGTTTTGTTCAGAGGTCTCGTATGGCCTCGACTGACCCAAACTAGAACACATAAAATGTATAGTCCCTGACTTACGATGGACATGGAGCCCAAATTGAAAACATGGCCTAGCCTACCCAGGAGTCCTGGAGAAAGGTGATCAGTATGGTATACTGTCATTTTTAATCATTGAAGCAATTTACACTACTGTATCGTATAAACTACAGAGCAATTTGATGGGAATTGTACATGATCTGTACTGTAAACTCAATAATGAATAATACAATAATAAAATAGTTTTCCAAACATTTATGTAATTTATTAGTACAAAGTAGTTTTGAAATGTCTCTCTGAACTTTCGAGCCGCTCGCGGCTTCTCTCGATTTTTTGCGAGGTGCACTTATCCAAATGAAGAGTCAAGAGTATCGAGGTTTCGCTGTATAAGTATATATGCACGTGGCAGCGCCTGGAGGACGTAGCATACGCTGCTGCGAAACTTAGAATTTCTTTAAAAGAAATTAGAATTCTAATCAGCATCATCTTAAGAAAAATCATAAGTCGATCCATCGCAGCTCTGGGATCATCTGTTGTAATATACTAATATAGTGATGTTAATGTTGATGTTAATAACGCCACTGGTTGTGTGAACAGTCTTACCACCCACATGTTTTTCTCGTCACTGCACTGTTGTTCGATTTCAATTCCGTTTCAGATTCACGGTAATAAGGTTATATTAAAGAGTTTCTAAGTCTAGTGCCTGCGGTATAATTGTGTTCCCTATAACTGTAAGTTTGTCCCCAAAGATTGAGCCAGTGGTAAGGGAAAAACTCCCTGAGATGACATGAGGAAACCTCGAGAGGAACCAGACTCAAAAGGAAACCCGTCCTCATCTGAGTTGCACCGAATGTCCATTCATGACAGTTAATCATTGTGAAGGTGCGCAGTGATTGTAGCAGACTGTTGATGATAATTACAGTCCAAATCCTTCCTCAATGTTTTTGAGTTGCTCAGTAACTTGATGGATCTTTGGGCTGATCCTCCGGGGTTGATTCTCACCAGTTCCTATTCATTATCATACTGGTTTAAATCTTTCTAATGGAAAGTGAGAATGAATCAGCTCGCAATCATCTTAAATAATATCACATAAGGGGACGCAGCCGCAATCTACACTTGTGAGCTGAAAAAGATAAACAGACATTAGGTTGATCAAAGTCGCTAATTATGGAAGATATGAGGCGCAGCTCAGCGTGGCTGTCATTAGTGAAAGTTTGTGGTGTTCGGGAAAGAAGACACTAGACGTAAAGGACACTATCTTGGCGTTGATTCGATGTTGGACTGTGATGAGAATAATATCGGGGTATTAAAGGGGAGATATCGGAAAGCTGAAGGTTCATAGACCAGGCGAATGTTTGTGAGAAGCAAGAGAGACGTTTGGAACCTGTTCCAGGAGCAGCAGCTGCAGTGTCTTAGCACATCAGGCATGGAGATCAGGGTGTGTTTCAGAGACTGAGTACACTGAGAGCTCGCTTCAGCCTTCATCCTTCATCAGCATACCTAATCGTGTGTGTGTGTGTGTGTGGGGGGGGGGGGGGATGCAGCTGTTTTGCTGTTCAAGTACAGGCTCAATATAGTGTTTGAGAATCATGGAATCAAAAATACTACAACTTTCACAAGTTAGATCCACTTACGTTATAGCAGCTACAAAGGGTTCATCAACCACAAAAAAAAAAAAGTCATGCTATAGGGTATTTGTAAACATGTTTGCCATGACATAATCTTGACACCAATCTCCAAAAAAAAAAAAAACCTATAGCAAGAAATACAAGTTTTTTTTATCGCTTTACAAATCCTGTGAGAGCGAGCTGTTGCTATGGAAACGATCGAGCGTATTCAACATCGATGTGCTGTGAATTTGAATAATTGTCCTCCGTCAACATAAAAAAATCTTTTAAAAATACAATTTATTTATTTTTTTGACATGACTGATACTTTAGTCTGCTTCCACAAATAAAATTCCCTAATGTATTCCCAAATGAAAATGTTCATACAGGAGATTATCCGCACGAATCTTAAACGACGGTTTTATTACTATAGAAACGGTCACGTATTTAGCTATCGAAAATCGCCACCTTTCAGGCCAATCGGCTCCGAACATCTTGTCACGGCCAGGGTGCGGATTCAAATAAGATTTTCAAAGTAGCTCAAGTTCAAGACGTCCCACCTCTAAACACGGGCGCTGAGGGAATCACGCGAAACGTCTGTATTATTTAAAAGGACCAATCTGTCCCCCATCAATAATATATAACTGCTACAGGAGTTAAGTGCTCATGAATAATTCCACACTCCTTGGACAAGAGGGACTGAAAGACATACCCCTTTTTACACCCCTCCCCTATTACTTTATGTATTTTTTTGGTTAAATGCTCACTAGAGTACTACAATGGCAGGCAGTTTTAGGCTCCACCCTCAGGTTCTCGGTCCATTTTCAGATGTTATCGTGTCACATGTTTCCTGGATTCGTGCGCTGCAGCAGTGGGACATTTTGTTGCCTCGAGGCAGGAAGTGAGGACGAATTCAAGTGTTGAATTATTAAACGTTAACAACCTCTGTCCCCTTCACACATACATACACACACACACACACACACACACACACACACACACACACACACACACACACACACTTTCATGAGAGTTATTTTAGAAGGGTTAGTGTGTGTCAAACCAGTTGCTGTTTGAACGTTTCTCCTAAATAATCAAGGGGCGGAGCCTATGATTTCTTTATTTCTTTATTAGACACGATCACGTCGTTAGCCAATGAGCAGGCATTACTATGATACTTAAAACAATACGGGAAATGCAACGGAAATTGTACTATTTGAGTGCAGAAATCCATTAAGTGCAAAAGTTTTTGGACACCCGACCATAAGATTGTGCTTTTTGAACATCGTGTTTCACAGTTGCTCTTATAAAAACCTGCACACTTCTACTAGATTTTGTGGAGATTTGTGTTCATTCAGACACCAGTCAGGTCCTGACGTAGGTGAGGTGAGGAGGTCTGGAGTGCAGTCATTGTTCACATTCATCCCAAAAGGTGTTCAATAAGAGGGTTGAGGTCAGAGCTCTATAGCAGATCTTCCACTCCAACCCATGTAATGCAGATCTTCATGTACCTGGTTTTGTGTACAGGGGCATCGTCATGCTTGAACAAGTTCAAGTGAAAGGAAAATCTGATGCTGCAGCATCCAAAGACATCATATACAATTGGGTGCCTCCAAATTTGTTGCAACAGTTTGGGAAAGAGGCATACGGAAAAGTGGTGTGCCCCAATACTTTTGGCCGTAAAGTGTGGCTAAAGTGACGAATAAAAAAAAAATCTATATACAATAAATTAATATCTATTCCAACTGATCATTTAAACAAAATGGCTAAATATACACTCCTTAGAAAGCTCCACTGTAAACTATAAAGTAAAACCTGACCTCATGATCTTCCATTCCAACCCACTGTAAAGTGCATCTTCATGGAGCTGCTTTGTGCACAGGGGCATTCTCGTGCTGGAACAGGGAAAAAAATTCAAGCTAAATTAAATCGCATTCATCTTGTAAAGCTCTTTTGTGTCGCTTGGCCGCAATTACAAAGAACGCCAAAGTTACCTATTTAAAACTCCCTAATAAAAGACGAGGTATCGAAGCGCTGCGACTGTTTTGCATACTAATCGTCTAAATTGCTGCGTAGCAAATGCGTTTTAAGTCCTAGCGTGGGGATCCGAGCCAAATCTTTAAACTCTTCTCTGAATTCCTCATTGCGGTTGTATTACATCAGCTCCACTCCACTCTCTCTCTCTCTTTTTTTTTTTTTTTTTCTTCGACGTCTGTTTTTTATTTATCAGTCTTTCCTGAAATCCGGCAATGTGTTTCTAGCTAGTCGGATCGCACGTACTGCAGGCGGAGCGCTGAGACACCGAGTAGAGTATAGTCTGGTTGTTTGAGACACAGCCCATGACTGTAGGTTTATTAGATGTGAATTGGATATGGTGATGATTGTGATGAAGCAGAATGAATGAGTGTGAGTGTGTGTGTGTGTTTGTCTCTCACTCTTCTGGTGAGTCATCATGTTATTTTTCTACAAGATGTTCCACAGAAACAGGGGCTAACAGAAAAACTAAACACATCATTGTTTATATCATGGATTTGAAAAAAAAACGCAATAAAGCTGCCTAAGAAGTCTTCTGTTGTATGCGATGAAATTCCCCTACACTGCGTAGGCGGCCTCACCTCAAACGAGTTCAAATCATAATTAAACCAGGACCCTCCCTCGTAGCCAGCCCTGCACAAAATGAACAAAATCCAGTGAAGCGTTTACTTCCTAGGCAACATCAGAAGACCCCCAGCACCACGTACATGCGACGTTCCCTTAATACACCCATTTACAAACTCACTTCAAACCAAGCAATGAATTACGGCTTCATTCCAAACGGGGGAGAGAGAAAAATAACTACCTTTATCCTGGGTAGATTTCTACTCTGCAAAATCCCAAAGTAAACAAATGCCTCTTAACTATTTATCCTTTGACAATTCCAATTTGAAGAAACTTTCCTGAGACTCTGATGTGTGAACTCTTACCACACAGAAATGATCCCTACCTCCCAAGGCAGCCTCATCCCAAAAAAAAAAAAAAACCCCAAATCTCTCTACGGTTTCATACCAGATGGAACACAGCTTAAACCGAACACTACCCGAATGGAACACAATCCGAAGCAAGCAGGAACCTCAAAAGGAAATGCCACCCGGATTTGCAGTTTATCCCACCTAGACCCCCTAATTTAAACGCAAACAGGACCCGGACTGCAAAATTCCCGTGAGGAAGGGAAAAAAAAAGTGCCTTAATTTGGCCGCCTTGCCCAAAAGGGAACACAATGTTTTGTACCAAAAAAAACAAAACAGTTCTCTTCCCAGGCTTTCTCAACCACACTGAGAACACAAACAAACCTAAAAGAAAAAGTGCCCATCCCAAGTCTTAAAACAGTCCAAATCAATGCAGCCTACCTAGGCACTCAAGCTCCCTTCATTCCAAAGGGAACCCGAGTCGGCAAATTTTCTGACGCCAAAATAAACAAAAAATACCTTTTACATAGACTCCCTTTCTTATGAAGGGAATTCAAAGTGAACTAAAAAGTGCATTTTCCCCCCTTACACAGTGTCTTTACTTAAAAGAAGTGCATATAAGAGCAACTAAGTGCCCTACGTAGGCAGCCTAACTGCTTCACTATCTTTACCTGTGATAAAAGATGTCAGAGATGTCACTTCCATTTTTACTGCCCGAATCGGGTTTCAACCAGTCAGTCTGGTGTGTGTGTGGGTGTGTGTGTGTGTGTGTGTGTGTGTGAGAGAGACTCTCTGAAAGAACGACATGGATGACTCGGACATGTCTGAACATGTTCTCTCTCTCTCACACACACACACACACACACACACACACACACACACACACACACACACACACACATTTCCATGTCAGTGGAGAGAACTCATTCCAAGAACTGTTTATTCCAATAACAGGTAGAAAGTAGTGATGGAAAGATCAGATCACTTGATTCTTTGAATCTTTTTTCGAGTCATTTATTTAGTTTCATTCCTTTAATCACTCTCATCACGTATATGGGAGTCACGTGATTAAAGAACGAACGACTCCGACTAGAAGAGTCAAGCGGTAAACCACTCAATTCTGTTTCCTCTACATAAGACGGAGATTTTGCGACTCTTTGCTCACGTGCGTCCAGTAGAAGATGAACGAATCGCTCTCGGAGACGACTCGTCTTTCCGAGTCACATTAAAGCGTCATTCGAAATGAACGAATCATTCTTGAACGACCCTCTTCACGAGCTGAGACGTATTCTTGTTCCAGCACACATTTTTCTCTGTGTGTGTGTGTACGTGTGTGTTCGCTATCGAAGTGTTCGAACATGGCTGCCCGTCCCGTCTCTCATCACCACACATCTTATTAAACGCTGACCTTTCCAACACCGTCTGCTCCCTCTGCTCCACCACACTGTACACAGTGCAGGAGCTGCAGAGGGTCTCTCTCTCTCTCTCTCTCTTTCTCTCTCTCTTACACACACACACCCCACACTCCCACACACTCAGTAGGAAAAGGCAGTGCAGCTCCACTACCGGATAAAAATAGGCGCAAAATTACAGTGCTTCAGCTCTGCTAACAATGCAGCAATACGGCCGAGGGAACAGAGACAGGGATGGTTTTTCTCGCTCTTTCTTTCTTCTTTGTGTGTCTCTCTTTCTGTCTCTCTCTCATTCCCACACACATGCTTGCAAGTTGAGATGCATCCGAAGCAGTTTAGATGTGTTCCTCTCCACTGGTGTTTTTTTTTTTCTTCTTTTAAGCAGCACATCTTGTGTCGTTTCAGTGAAGGTCAGGAGTCGAGCTCCTCAACGTTTGATGTTCTGCATTTGTGTGTGTGTGATTTCTTTGCTCAGGTCAGCGACGGGTCATTAAGTGTTTCCGCTTCCTCCGAGCTGATTTATATCGCTCTCCTGGGCCATTCAGCGCTTTAACACTTCCTCTGTAAAACATGTGCTGCTTACTGCACTTCACTCACTCACTCGTGTCCTCCACTCGGTTTCAGCCTCATTTTGAGGACTACTGGGCTTTTTTCTTTGGGGGGGGGGGGTTAGCGGTTACACAGCGTCGTTAAGCAGGTATTGGGTCGCTAATTAGTCTCTCAGTTGTATTTATCGATGAACATATTACAGTAAATAAACACAACTAGATCAGCTTGTGTAAATTACAGGCCAATTGAATGTATAGTACCTGAGGGTGTGTTTAGGGACTTCTGACTTCTAACGCATTACTCCTGTTCTGTCTCCAGGAAGACACAGCTCTACCTCTGCCATGTTAATCTGTATTCTATTTGACTCCCAGGACACGCCTCCGTCTCCGTAGTGTCGTAACGCGTCATATTCGCGTAGCAGCAGTGGTCTCTTTCTAAATAATAAAAGTATTGCGCATCTACTAATAATCATATATAAACCAGTGTTTTATTTATCGATGCAAGAATGTTAAAAAAAACAACGCATAGTAGTACAAATGCCAACTTCTTGTATCCTGTGCACACATTTTTTAAACCGACGCATCACATAGTTAACTTTTATGACGACGTAAATCTTACCTTTATTATAGTGTGTGTGTGTTTCAGTTGAATTTGTTAATTTGAAATGAATTAGACGTTAGAAATGAATGAGTTAGACGAGGCCCAGTCATTTCCTGAAAGGGAGAAAAGGGGGAAAAAGGAATGGAGTAAATGTAAAAGGAATACTGTGTCCATTTCTCTGAGAGGGATGAATACACTGAAAGGATGAATAAATAAAGAATTTACTCCGATAACACTGAACGACTAAGTGTGCACGAAAGATAAAGACATGGTGTGCTGGAAGAATTTTTTTTTTTTTTACGACCTTGAGATAGCAAAAGTTCGAAGGCAAATGAATGAGAGCAACAAAAGAGGAATTGGGGGAGAGAAGAGGAATAAGAAACGAAGGATATAAATGTCGAAATAGTGAAGGAATAATGTGTCCCTGTTCGCTCTGAGAACAAATAGATATGGGAATTTGTGCGATCAAGCTGAAAGAGCTCGAATGAAGGAAAGAAAAGAGCGCAAGAGAACAGAGATAGCAAGTGGACTGGTGTGTAAAAAAGAAAAAATGGAGTGAAAGAAATGGAAAAAAGAATGTGTGTAATGTTGGCAAAAAGCTGCTGATTGGTCAGTTGCTGTTTCGACTTTGAAACCTAACAGTTCTGAAGTGTGTGTGTGTGTGTGTGTGTGTGTGTGTGTGTGTGTGTGTGTGTGTGTGTGTGTGTGTGTGTGTGTGTGTGTATAGAAGTGTGAGAAACATTAACAGTGCCGTTTTTTTGCTCTGCAGTGTTTCTGATTCATGAGCTAACAGGTACAGGAGCTTAAATAAGTGTTTCCCATACAGCCCTGAGGCCACAGCAATATATACACACACACACACACACACACACACACACACACACACACACACACACTCACATGGTTTATTCCACCAGCATGTTGAAACAGACCTTCAGGCCACACACCCACCCACCCATATACACACCTGCACACACTCACACACACTCGTTCTCTGTCGTTTCTCTATATATCCCTAATGCAAAGAACCAACCATCTCCATAACTCATCAGTTCTTTGTGGTCTTGTCTTAAACGACACTCCCTATATATTATGTAGACCATATGAACACCTCTCAATCAGTCCACTGTGGCTGTGTTCCAAACCACACAACCTTAACACCACTTGTGGTTTGTTAATTCGCTATTTGGACAAAAAGTATCAAGGCTCCTGACTACTCCAGCCATGTGTGGTTCTTCACCGAATTGTTAGCACAAATTTGGAGGCACACAGTTGTTTAGGACGTCTTCGGATGTGGCAGAGGGTAATTTTCCCTTTAGGAGAGCCAAACCTGTTCCAGCATGATAATGCTCCTGTTCACAAAGCCAGCTACATGGAGATCTGCCTTAGTTTGGAGTGGAAGAAGCTCTCCCACTGTAGAGCTCTGACCTCAATCCTATTGCACTCTTTTGGGATGAACGTGAGCACCAGGCCCCCTCGCTTCACCTACATCAGTACCTGACTTGACTAACACCCTTATAGCTGAATGAGCACAAAATCTCAGTCCAAAATCTTGTGGAACATAAAGCTCAGGTGTCCACGAACTTTTGTCTATATTGTATATAATGAGTATATAATCTCAGCACTACTATGAATCGGACATTTCTCTTTATTCTGTGTGTGTGTGTGTGTGTGTGTGTGTGTGTGTGTGTGTGTGTGTGTGTGTGTGTGTGTGTGTGTGTGTGTGTGTGACAGTTCTTTTCACTCACAGCTCGACTGACCAAGTTGGAATAATGAGGTGTATAAAAAAACAAGAATGTTAATTACATTTTTGAGGGATGACTACAGGTTTGAGTCTCTTCAGGTTTTTTTTTTTTTTTTTTTACTGTTTTTCTCCCCTTTCATCCATTACTATGGCAACGGCTAAACGAATGTTGGTGTGTGGGTCAGGGGGGCCCCTATAGAAGGGTGTGTGTGTGTGTGTGTGTGTGTGTGTGTGTGGGGAGCCTTTTCTCTCGCCTCTAAGGACAAAAACCCTGGCTAAACTTTACACAGCGGATTGGAATGCAAGGCATGTGAGAAACGTTCCGTCTGTGCTGTCTGAACACACACACACACACACACACACACACACACACACACTTTTTTCCCCTCAAAAGCAGGTGGTTCTAAAGGAAGACTTGGTGCTGCCTGGATGATCAGATAATCAGTTCAGACAGTGAAGTGCACTGTGGACAATAAAAATAGCTTCTCTTTTTTCACATTTTATGTTACAGCCTCATTCCAAAATGGATTAAATTCATCAATTTCCTCAAAATTCTACAAACAAAATCCCATAATCGTGAAAGAAGTGTGTTTAAAATTTTCCAGATTTTTTACAAATAAAAAACGTCAATGTACATAAGTATTCACAGCTTTTATATGTTTCTACAATTTGATTGGAGTCCACCTGTGGGGAAATTTAGTTGACTGGACATGATTTGGAAAGGCACACGTGTGTCTATATGAGGTCCCACAGTTAACAGTGCATGTCAGCGCACAAACCAAACCATGAAGTCCAAGGAATTGTCTGTAGACCTCAGAGACAGAATTGTATTAAGGCACAAATCTGGGGAAGGATACAGAAACTCCATTATCCGTAAATGGAAGAAGTTTGGAAACACCAGGACTCTTCCTAGAGCCGAGCCACCCAGCTAAACTGAGCGATTAGGGAGAAGGCCATTAGTCAGGAAGGTGACCAAGAACCTGATGGTCACTCTGAACGAGCACTCCACCAATCAGGCCTGTATGGTAGACAGATGGAAACCACTCCTCAGTAAAAAGGCACATGATTGCCCACCTGGAGTTTGCCAAAAGGCTCCTGAAAACCTGCTCCAGAGCGCTCTGGACCTCAGACTGGGGCGACAGGTTAATCTTCCAACAGGACAACGACCCTCGGCACACAGCTGAGATGACAAAGTCGTGTCAGAGCCCAGAACCTGATTGAACACCTCTGGAGAGATCTGAAAAAAGAGCTGTGCACCAACAATCCCCAATCCAACCTGAAGGAGTTTGAGAGGTTCTACAAAGAAGAATGGGAGAAACTGCTCAAAAATAGTTGTGCCAAGCTTGTAGCATCAAACTCAAACAGACGAGGCTGTAATTGGTGCCAACTGTGCTTCAAAAAAGTATTGAGCGAAGGCTGTCTTCCACATTTTTCACATTTCACATTTGCAATGATTTTTAACAAACTTCTTTCACGTTGTCATTATGGGGTTTTGTTTGTAGAACTTTGAGGAAAATTATGAATTTATTCCATTTTGGAATATAGATTGGACTGAAAGGGTGAGAGGGACGAGAGTATGGCAAGAGAGACTGGATCGACAGACATTGGACTAGGTGAGAGAGACTGGACTGAGAAGAGCAACTTTTCTGGGTTTTTATTTCTTAATTTTTTCACCTCTTTCTTTGGCTTTATTTTGTTCATGAGTGTATTTTTTCCTCTTTTACCTTTTGTCATTGGGGTTTGAGCATATAGAAGACATAGGGTATAGAGCATAATGAACATTTCGAGTCAGTGATGACAGTGTAACTGTATAGACCTTGTGTGTGTGTGTGTGTGTGTGTGTGTATATGTTTGTGTGTGTGTTGTGTCCTGAGCTTGTAATTGTACAGATATACAATAAGTGTGAATCATTGAGCCACATAGCTGCAGTGTGTGTGATTGTGATGATAACACACACAGACAGACGGAAAGAGAGGTCCAGGGGGTGAGAAATACCCAGTGTTCAGTCATGGGGAATAACTCGGAGAGGAGGTGTGTGTGTGTGTGTGTGTGTGTGTGTGTGTGTGTGTGTGTGTGTGTGTGTGTGTGTGTGTGTGTGTGTGTGTGTGTGTGTGTGTGTGTGTGTGTGTGTGTGTGTGTGTGTGTGTGTGTGTGGCAGATGCTGTGTGTTTCCAGCATGGACAGTGTCATGTGTGATGGCCGTAGCAAATGTGATTAATAAGAATAATGTCTAAGCCTTCCTAAAAACCCGCTTCACGCTGAGGTACACACACTCCGGTGAGAAAGGTTTAGAAGACACACACACAATGATCGACAGCAGTGTAAACAACTACACACCACGATTACACTGCGCTGTTCGGTGACTTTTTCCAGACCCGGGAGATTCTGGGCTCAATTTTCCACAGAATATTCCTCTTAGGTTTGCATCCGCAATTTACAAAACGCACGGCAATGACGAACGTGCAAAACAACTTCTCTCTGTTCAGAAAGCGCTATTAGCATGCTAATTTACTTGTCAGCTAACAGTACCTTACTGGACCCATGAGGGAGCGAGGGGGGGGGTCCATGCTTTCTCTTTGAAATGTTTTTTTTTTTGTTGTTGTTGTTTTTCTTTATTTTATTTTTTTTCTCCGAGTAGTGAATGTTAATGTGTCTGGGGATCTGCTTTATGAATATTCATGAAACATGGGTGGTCTGAGTGAGATACAGAGGATACACCCATCACTACAGATTGGAAATGTTGCACTGGATAAAAAGAACATTATTCATAAAGTTCTTGAAGGACAATTTTTTCCTTTTTTTTCCACATTTTTTAGTTTTTGAGCTTTTCAAATGGGATTGAGATGTATTGTTGGATTGCTGATTATATTGGTGAGGTTCTGAAGTTTGTGTGTTCAAATCCCAACCACTTCAAGCTGCTACTCCTGGGCTCCTGAGCGAGGCCCCTTACCCCCATAGCTGCTCAGTTGTATGATGTAAGTCGCTCTGGATAAGGGCGTCTGCCAAATACCATTAATGTTTTGTTCAAAAAGCTTTGCTCAATAATGTAGGAAAACCAGTTGTAAATAATGCTACCTCAGTGGTTAAGGTCGAGCGTTTCAGTCCCACCAGTACCAATCTTTTGGGCCCTTGCGCAAGGCTCAAAGGAAAAGGGAATAATTGTTTCTGCACCACCGCAATTATAAGAAAGTGACATGCAATCGTCTCCTTTCAGATTTTATTTTTATTTTTTTTTAGAATCACGCAGAAAAGAAATGAATCGCGATGTGAGCACAGGCGCAAACCGAGCAGCGAATCAACGAATCGATACTTCAAAGAACAGGATTCGACTCAGAGAAGGGAATTGCAGAAAAATGATGCAGGGAGAATCGAGTCAGGAATCGATACAGAAGGCAGAGGGGTTCTCTCTTCCTCCCCCCCCTCTCTCTCTTCTTTTCTCACTGTATACTTCAGTCACTTTCTCTCTCTCTCTCTCTCTCTCTCTCTCTCTCTCCCCCCTCTCTCTCTATCTCCACCCCTCCTGTCATTCTCTCCTCCTCCTCCTTATTCTATCGCAGCCCTTCGTGGACGCTACACGGAGGGCTGTGTGAGTCGCGCCGCGTGTACAGGATACGTGTGGATTATTTCCTGCGGTTTATTTCTCCCCTACTTCTTCCGAGTATTATTATTATTATTAGTACTATTTATATCCTCATTTGGATTTCTTCACCGAGATAGAGAGAGTGAAGGAGGGAGGAAGACACAGACAGAGAGAGAGAGAGAGAATGTCCGCCGCATCGCGCACGGGTTTCGGTCTTCCTGAACACACACGCTCCCAGCCGCAGTAGCCAAAAAAAAAAAAAAAAAAAACACAGCAGTATCTGATCACACAAATAATAATAATAAAAAATCAATAACAACCGGAATCTGTTTTTCCACCTGGACACCTGACGCAGCAGCAGCAGCAGCAGCAATCATGGGCTTCTACGGTACCTTAAAGATGATTTTTTACAAAGTGAGTACCGGCTGTGTGTGTGTGTGTGTGTGTGTGTGTGCGCGCGCTCTCGCTCTCCGCCCTTGAGCGCGCCATGAGCGGGTTTGATTTACGCTCCGTGCGGCACGACGCGCAATTTTATGGCCACTGCGGAAAATATTCCTTATGATATCCCTTTTTTTTCTCTCCATTATTTCTCTATTATTTTGCACCGATCGGCCACTATTTATAATTCCCTGATCGAGGCGTGGCTGTAGAACCTATAGCTTTGGACGTATAGACGCGTTATGAGTGCTCTATAGACGCGCGTTAAGGGTGATGTATCGCCACGCGGACGCGTCAAAATGCAAATAGGTTTATAGGCACTCATGATGCCTAACGGCGTGTAAATCAGTGTGTTGGCTGAGCGTGTATATATTTCTTGACTTTACTATAGCCATCCGGCCATCAGCATCACTGCACCTGCGCTCACAGGAGCACACACACTATATATATATATATATATATATATATATATATATATATATATATATATATACACACCTAGAAATATTTACATGGATGTATTCTAGATTGCAGCTTACTTTCTACACCCTTCAGTATTGATCTAGAAGTTCTGTACATGCTGAAATCCTGTTGAGCATGCTCAGTACAATCCCTGCATCCTGTTCAAGGGTATACGTGTGTGTGTGTGTGTGTGTGTGTTGGAGCAGAACGGAATGAATATCGATTACCGAACGAGTTCTAGAACACCCTCGGACATATTAAAATCCTGTACGACGGATGCCACCCAAATTGCAGGGCAAGGGCCTAATCGGCGAGTGCGCTTTTGAGATTTGGAGCGCCGCATGCAGTAATCGAGGCACGGTGGATTCGTATTGCTTAGATTACAGGACAGCAGAGAGTAAATGCTGATTCAACATACAGCATTGTAACGTCAATCTCAGCTAGGTCAGATTTTACAGAAGAAATGATACAGGAAGAGATTTTTTCATGAGCCGGGTGCTGTAAGAAACCGTGTGCGTTTGTGTTCATTACGACGTTTCGACTTTATTGCATTTAATGACTGATTCTGTAGGATTTATCTCTAGAGGTGTAGTGCTGCATAAGTCCAGAGCGATCAGGAAGCACAGCGAGAGGTTTGGCATCTGAAGTTGTACTACAGGAGCTAGCGATGCAGCGATAACACAAAATGCCTGATGTATGAGAACGCATTATATGTGGCATCATGTCTCAGTATACAGATTTGATAAACAAATGGCACCAAAACAAACAAAAAAAAAGCTTTCATGTCTGGGAAACTTAATCGTTTCGAATTGAAAGAGGTGAAATAAAAGGTTAAAAATTCACTCACAAGCATCATGATAAAGTGCCACGATTTGTCCAGCGACAGACGCAACAAGGCTTCTGGTCAGTGTTGTGTCAAGCTTTTAAATGGATCAGATGCTAATTGAGCAGTTGAGGTCAGTATTGATCTGATAATGATACCCTGTATCGAATCAATGCGCCTCTTAAATCAGGCCGTGAAGTGTTTTATATGTTGGGAATTTAAACGTCATTATCGTGAGCGAATTACGTCGCAATACAATTTTTTTTTACCTTAAATTTAAAAGCAGTTGAATATTTAACATAATGTACTGTTTTTTTTTTTTTTTTTCCTTTCTCAAAATGAAAGAATCCTTTATTAGGTTTATTTTAAAACGCAACGCTCGAGTGATAGATCACTTAAGTGATGTATCACAGTGTATGGTATATGTGTGAGTTTAACCCTAGGCACCTTCAAATATCTGTTTGTCTGAGAGGAGGTCCCCTAGATAGGCTCCCTCCAGATAAAGAGTGACTTTGTATTGTGTGCGCATTCGTATGTCTAGTGTATGCTCAGTTTATGTTAGGGTTTAGTGTTACCGTGTTTGTGTCTCTGTGTGTGAATGTTAAAGCAAGAAGGAAATCCCAGTTGTGTGTGTGTGTGTGTCAGTTGGGTAGCAAAAGAAGCAGTGAAGCTCGACTAATGAGATCTCGCATGGTTCTCCAAACACTGCGTTCTTTGTGTCTTAGGTGGACTTTAAGGTGGGGATTTGCACACCTCTCTACACACACACACACACACACACACACACACACACACACACACACACACACACACCTGTTTAGCCCTCAGGTGCAAAATTCACCACACATGCTTTAGACAGTGTAGCAGTGTAAATTTCTAAGCAAAATGTTTGGTGATGAAACATTCTTCATTGTTTATTAATACATTGCTTGAATTATTCACACAACCACTGCATGAGCTGATCTGAGGAGGGCTGCATCTCCTACTAACTAGCAATCAGATGTTTTAGATATTTATCTGAGTATTCTTAATGTAAAAGCCAACTCCGACATCCCATAATTCCCTTCACCATGGAACAGTAGCCATGTAGGAGCACATCTGCTCGCTAGCTGATGTTGTTTCATTTCGTCCCGATCATGTTTAAACAGTTCATGTTTATTGTTTTTGATTGGTGTTCCCATGGCTACATCTTATCTAAATTAATGTAATGTGTAATCAGTCCTCATGTGACCGTTAATGCAGGTTTAATGCTGGGACCAGTCAGGATTTAATTTTTATACACACACACACACACACACACACTGTGCTACTTGTAGTTATAATACTAGTTGTGCTAAAGGTAACCATAGTCAGGGAAGGCAGATTATAATCTTCCCTAATAATTATAACAAATAATCCTACTACTTCTATTACCAATAAAATACCACTACTAGTAAGAATAATAATTTTTATAGTATGATTATTTGTACCAGTAGTAGTAATACCATTGGCATTTTTATTATATTTGTATTATTAACAATAGTAGTGTTTACTTGTAGCATTAATGGTAGTCGAAGTATTATTTTATCTTAAGAACATTTGAATTACTAGTAGTAGTCTAATTATTAAAGCTATGATTAATAGTAGTAACAGTAACGGTCGTGTGGTTGTGTGCATTAATACCTAAAGCAGTATTAGAATTTGTTGTTAAAATTGTATTATTGTTACTTTATTAGTAGTAACAAGACCATTATGATCATTTGTACAAGTAATAGTAGTATAGTTATGTGTAGCAGTAATAGTATGAATCATTTTTCAGTTGTTACACCGGTAGTGTGCTTATTACTAGTAGTAGTATTTTGTGGTAATGTTATTTTTTTTTGTATTATGAAATCAACATTTGTAATAGATGTAGCATTGTGATTAGTAGTATCAGTTTGAATTTGTTAGCAGTAGCCATAACAGTAGTGATGCCAGTAGTTTACTTATTGCTATCAACTTTATAATTGTTAGTAATAGCTGTAGTGTGGTTGCTGTTAGTGGTAGTAGTAATAGTAGTCGTAACTTTAGAAGAGGTAGTAGTAGTGTGATTATTGTGGTGATTATTATTATTAGTGATAGCAGTGGTAATGGTAGAAGTAGTAACAGTAGTAATAGTGTGGTTTGTGATAGTGGTTTTAGTAGTAGTATGATATTAGTGGTGGTGATAGTAGTAAGATTATAAGTGGTAATAGTATGATTACTACTGGTTGTTAGTAATAGTAGCAGTGTGATACGTGGTAGCATTATGATTACTAGTGGTGGCTAGTAGAAATAGTAGTGAGATTATACGTGGTAGTAGTATGATGATTAGTAATGGTGGTAGTAGTAATTGTGTGATTATAAATGGTGGTAGTAATAGTAACTGTGATTATAAGTAGTGGTAATAATGGTGTTAGTGTCAAAAATGGTGATAGTAGTAAAAGTGATAAGTGGTGGTAGTAGTAATAGTAATTGTGATTATAAGTGATGGTATTATTAGTGTGGTTTATAAATGGTGGTAATAGTAATAGTGTGATTATCAGTGGTGGTGGTGGTAGTAGTAATAGTGTGATTTATAAATAGCAGTCGTATATAAAGTAATAGTGTGATTATAAGTGGTGGTAATAGTAATAATAGTAATTGTGATTAAAAGTGGTGGTAGTATTAGTGTGGTTTATAAATGGTGGTAATAGTAATATGATTATAAGTGGCTTATAAATGGTGGTAATAGTAATATGATTATAAATGGTGGTAATAGTAATATGATTATAAATGGTGGTAATAGTAATATGATTATAAATGGTGGTAATAGTAATATGATTATAAATGGTGGTAATAGTAATATGATTATAAGTGGTGGTAATAGTAGTGTGGTGGTAGTATCAGTGTGGTTTATAAATGGTGGTAATAGTAATATGATTATGTGGTGGTAATAGTAATAATAGTAATTATGTGATTATAAGTGGTGGTAATAGTAGTGTGGTGGTAGTATCAGTGCGGTTTATAAATGGTGGTAATAGTAATATGTTTATAAGTGGTGGTAATAGTAATAATAGTAATTATGTGATTATAAGTGGTGGTAGTATTAGTGTGGTTTATAAATGGTGGTAATAGTAATATGATTAAGTGGCTTATAAATGGTGGTAATAGTAATATGATTATAAATGGTGGTAATAGTAATATGATTATAAATGGTGGTAATAGTAATATGATTATAAGTGGTGGTAATAGTAGTGTGGTGGTAGTATTAGTGTGGTTTATAAATGGTGGTAATAGTAATATGATTATAAGTGGTGGTAATAGTAGTGTGGTGGTAGTATTAGTGTGGTTTATAAATGGTGGTAATAGTAATATGATTATAAGTGGCTTATAAATGGTGGTAATAGTAATATGATTATAAATGGTGGTAATAGTAATATGATTATAAGTGGTGGTAATAGTAGTGTGGTGGTAGTATTAGTGTGGTTTATAAATGGTGGTAATAGTAATATGATTATAAGTGGTGGTAATAGTAGTGTGGTGGTAGTATCAGTGTGGTTTATAAATGGTGGTAATAGTAATATGTTTATAAGTGGTGGTAATAGTAGTGTGGTGGTAGTATCAGTGTGGTTTATAAATGGTGGTAATAGTAATATGTTTATAAGTGGTGGTAATAGTAGTGTGGTGGTAGTATTAGTGTGGTTTATAAATGGTGGTAATAGTAATATGATTATAAGTGGTGGTAATAGTAGTGTGGTGGTAGTATCAGTGTGGTTTATAAATGGTGGTAATAGTAATATGATTATAAGTGGTGGTAATAGTAGTGTGATTAAGTGGTGGTAATATTAATAGTGTGATTTATAAATGGCAGTAGTGTAGTTATAGTAATAGTGTGATTGTAAGTGGTGGTAGTAGTGATTGTTTGTAGTGATTTTAAGTGGTGTGATTTTGTGGGGTATTTGTAGTAATAGTAGTGGTTGTATGTAGCATTAACAGTAATGTGTTTAGTAGTGGTAGCGGTGTAAATATAAGTGGTTGTAGTAATAGTAATATGATTAGTAGTGATAGTAGTAATAGTATGGTTAGTGGTGGTAGTAACAGTTTGAGTAACTAACCAGTGTTAGTCGTAACAGCAGTGTGATTAGTAGTGGTAGTTTTAATAGTGTGATTAGATGTAACAGTACTAATAGTGTGATTAGTAGTGTTGGTT
This sequence comes from Silurus aristotelis, assembly GCF_946808225.1. Classification (NCBI taxonomy): domain Eukaryota; kingdom Metazoa; phylum Chordata; class Actinopteri; order Siluriformes; family Siluridae; genus Silurus; species Silurus aristotelis. The sequence goes on along the minus strand of NC_139600.1, from coordinate 7,462,251 downwards.
GTAATAGTGTGATTAGATGTAACAGTTGTGTGATTAGTAGTAATAATAGTATGATGCTTAGTAGTGACAGTTTGATTAGTAATAATATTATTACGATGATTAGTAGTGTAATAATTGTGGTAGTGCGCACACACACACACACACACACTTACACACCCTGACCCTGCTTCGGCTTTTTCTTATTAAGCAGGGAATCCTCAGTAAGGCCGGTGTTGTTTTCACAGGAGCCCTGCATATAGACGATACGACAGTATTAAATAAAATCGCAAGGAAATGAAAACCGCAGCCTCAGATTAAAGACCGAAATATTACATTCATAAAACAATCCGCTTCAACAAAAGTGTGTGGAAAATAACACCGGAAGGCCAATCATAAATATATCCGCACGTTAGGCTTCAGTAGATGTTGAAAGTGACTTTTAAACACTGAGACTTGCAGACTTGCCCCAACAGGCCTTGCATGGACTATCTAATCTCATTCATACATACACACGTACACAGTGTATATGAGGCCCTTTATGAGTATGTTCACTGCTCTAAACGACCTGTTGTACGACAAAAAAAAAGGAACGTTCCAGAACTGTGTGTACATATGAAGCGTTATTTAAACTATTATTCTAATCCTTGCTTATAGAGTCTCCTATTAACTCTACTACACTGTATACAATAGTTAATAACAAGAATGAAAAGCAGTTAAATAAATAAATATTAGAAACTGATGAGAAAGATCAAAAAATATATAATTATACCGATAAAAAAGAGCAGTGGTGAAAGACAGAATGGACACATGATGGGGAAAAAAAACCTATTTTTTTTCCTCCTTTTTTAAAGTAAAAACTGAGAATAGAAAGAGATTTAATGGAGTAGCAGTAAATTTGGCAGGATAAAGAAGGGAGTTGGCAAATATATCAAATCATTGAAGGGAACAAAATTAGAAAAGAGATGCAACCTGGAAACTACACAAACAACATGGACTGTTGTTGTTGTTGTTATTATTATTATTATGATTATTATGATTATTATAAATCTTAATATAATGATTTGCAATGTGACACTTGTGTTTTTACAGTTTACGGAAAAGCACATTACTGAAGTGTGAGGGGGTTTGTGTGTTTGTGTTTAAGTGTAAAAGAGGGATGGAGTATTTGGGAGTGAATGTGTGAGTGAAACTGTGTGTGTGTGTGTGTGTGTGTGTGTGTGTGTGTGTGTGTGTGTGTGTGTGTGTGTGTGTGTGAAAGAGAGAAAGTGAGTGTGTGATTTAGCCATTGCTAACTCGATGCTCCACTATTTATTCCTCTAAACATCTTTTGCCACATACAATGCACAAAGAGTCACTATTGTGAGTGTGTGTGTTGTGATGCGTTTAAAACACTGTGCACAACTAAAAATAGTTTTTATTCAAATGAGTTCGGTTGTGCTGAGGACACTGAACCTTTGTTTTAGGGACGGGATGCTCCGTAGCCAGGCACCAACTATTCGCCAAAAAGAGGGCCATCTGTGCGTGTAGTGTGCGGTCGTGTTTGTGTGTGCGAGTTTGTGTGTTCATGTGTGAAAGAAACGGGATGGTGGAGAAAGAGGCCACTAAAGAATAGGGCTGCTCTATTTTTATTTTACAGCCAATATAAATCAACCTTTCACGCCACCAGAGCAGCCATTGCTCATCTTGGCCTTTACTAGTACTAGATTTTGTGTGTGTGTGTGTGTGTGTGTCCTGTACTGTACACCACACTAAACTTTTAAAAGTGGTCTACTGACCTGACTGACATTTACATTTTCGATGTCATTAGCAGCATCTGCTCTCTGGCTTCGTCCCAAACGCCAAAGTTCATGGCTTGTTAGTTATTGTACAAGAAGCAACACATTTCTAAGAGCCACAAAACCAATTCCAACAAAGCATTTGTCATAGTGGCAGTGTAATGGTCACCATTAGTGAGAGCTGTGAAATCTCTTGGTTGTTCTATTTTACATTGGTTTGTGTGGTGCTGAGCGTTATAATGCTAAAGCACATTCAAACAGAGCCATCTGATGCGATTCTTGTTGAAAATTGCGGGCCTTTAATGGAGAGTGTTGGGTTAGAATGTTGGGTTTTAATGGAAATTGTTGTCGAAATGTTTTTCATTTCAAATGGGTTTTAATGAAACATATTGGTGAAATGTTGGGTTTGAATTAAAAATGTTGGGCTTTAATAGAGTGTTAGTGAGATTTCGGGGTTTATTAGAGAGTGTTGGTGAGATTTCGGGGTTTATTAGAGAGTGTTGGTGAGATTTTGGGGTTTATTAGAGAGTGTTGGTGAGAGAGTGTTGGTGAGATTTTGGGGTTTATTAGAGTGTGTTGGTGAGATTTCGGGGTTTATTAGAGTGTGTTGGTGAGATTTCGGGGTTTATTAGAGAGTGTTGGTGAGAGTGTTGGTGAGATTTCGGGGTTTATTAGAGAGTGTTGGTGAGATTTTGGGGTTTATTAGAGTGTGTTGGTGAGATTTCAGGGTTTATTAGAGTGTGTTGGTGAGATTTTGGGGTTTATTAGAGAGTGTTGGTGAGAGAGTGTTGGTGAGATTTTGGGGTTTATTAGAGTGTGTTGGTGAGATTTCGGGGTTTATTAGAGTGTGTTGGTGAGATTTTGGGGTTTATTAGAGAGTGTTGGTGAGATTTCGGGGTTTATTAGAGAGTGTTGGTGAGATTTCGGGGTTTATTAGAGAGTGTTGGTGAGATTTTGGGGTTTATTAGAGTGTTGGTGAGATTTCGGGGTTTATTAGAGAGTGTTGGTGAGATTTTGGGGTTTATTAGAGTGTGTTGGTGAGATTTTGGGGTTTATTAGAGTGTGTTGGTGAGATTTCGGGGTTTATTAGAGTGTGTTGGTGAGATTTCGGGGTTTATTAGAGAGTGTTTGTGAGAGTGTTGGTGAGATTTCGGGGTTTATTAGAGAGTGTTGGTGAGATTTCAGGGTTTATTAGAGTGTGTTGGTGAGATTTCGGGGTTTATTAGAGAGTGTTGGTGAGATTTCGGGGTTTAATAGAGAGTGTTGGTGAGATTTTGGTGGTTTAATAGAGAGTGAAATGGTGACATTTATGTTTTAATTTAAATTGTTGGGTTTTAATGAAACGTGTTGGTGAAATGTTGGGGTTTATCGGATACTGTTGCTGAAAGGTTATAGTAACTTTATTGGAGAATTTCGATTAAGGATCATTTATATATTATGTTTGGTGCAATATATTGGTTTAATAAAGGATTTGGGGTTTTAATAAACTATATAGATGTTATTTTGTATTCATTTAGGATTTAAAAATTATTATTATTTTTTTTTTTTTTTTTAAGAGAACCATGTTGGATCTTCTGAATGTTTTGATTTGTTGTGTTTTAGTGCTGAAAATTAGTGTGTATTTGAGAATTTTGGATGTTGGTGGATTTTTAATTTTTGTTTTATTTTCTTCTTGTGAAATTTTGACTGGATTTATTTAGCAATTGTTTGTTTATTTGAGTGGGTATTGTGTAGAAAGTTTGAATGTCATTAAGAGGGCATTTTAGGTGATAAATGTTTTTCTTTGAGTTCTAATTCTTGTTTTGTGTTGATATTGTGTGTATCTAAGGGTAGAAAATCTCCATGACCTTTCTGCCGGTCTCCGGTTTGTTTAGCCCATTTTTGGACTTTGATAAGCCGCTGTATAATTATTATATGATAACAGTGATCTAACTCTTTATTAAAGCCTGCCAGTGGAGAGTAAACGTCTCAGTGATGAAGACATGACAGAAACGGCTTTAGCTATTAGACACAGACTGTTATTAGCAACAGGCTAAATCACCCGGGTATTTAACAGCCAGCTGAAGAATGCTCCAGAAAAGCTTTAAAAACTTTTCAAGGTCTCTCATTAGTCACTCCCTGTCATTACTAACTGCACTAATGACCGTGTATGTGATCACAAGATGCCCTTTGGGCCGTGTTTAAAATTGTTTTCGTGCTTGAAACAAAACAAATCAGTCAAAAACCTTGATAGGAACATTTCTTTTGTTGTGTTTTGCAGATGAAGAGGAAGTTGGACCATGGCCCAGAAGTTCGACCGTTCCCTTCAGGAAAAAAACCCTGTCCAAGGTATTTTTTTAAAAAGTGAAAGTTTATACATTATTTATATATATACAGTGAGGAAAATAAGTATTTGAACACCCTGCTATTTTGCAAGTTCTCCCACTTAGAAATCATGGAGGGGTCTGAAATTGTCATCGTAGGTGCATGTCCACTGTGAGCGACATAATCTAAAAAAAAAAAATCCAGAAATCACAATTATATGATTTTTTAACTATTTATTTGTATGATACAGCTGCAAATAAGTATTTGAACACCTGTCTATCAGCTAGAATTCTGACCCTCAAAGACCTGTTAGTCTGCCTTTAAAATGTCCACCTCCACTACATTTATTATTCTAAATTAGATGCACCTGTTTGAGGTCGTTAGCTGCATAAAGACACCTGTCCACCCCATACAATCAGCAAGAATCCAACAACTAACATGGCCAAGAGCTGTCCAAAGACACTAGAGACAAAATTGTACACCTCCACAAGGCTGGAAAGGGCTACGGGGAAATTGCCAATCAGCTTGGTGAAAAAAGGTCCACTGTTGGAGCAATCATTAGAAAATGGAAGAAGCTAAACATGACTGTCAATCGCCCTCGGACTGGGGCTCCATGCAAGATCTCACCTCGTGGGGTCTCAATGATCCTAAGGAAGGTGAGAAATCAGCCCAGAACTACACGGGAGGAGCTGGTCAATGACCTGAAAAGAGCTGGGACCACCGTTTCCAAGGTTACTGTTGGTAATACACACACGTCATGGTTTGAAATCATGCATGGCACGGAAGGTTCCCCTGCTTAAACCAGCTCATGTCCAGGCACGTCTTAAGTTTGCTAATGACCATTTGGATGATCCAGAGGAGTCATGGGAGAAAGTCATGTGGTCAAAGACCAAAATAGAACTTTTGGGTCATAATTCCACTAAACGTGTTTGGAGGAAGAAGATTGATGAGTACCATCCCAAGAACACCATCCCTACTGTGAAGCATGGGGGTGGTAGCATCATACTTTGGGGGTGTTTTTCTGCACATGGGACAGGGCGACTGCACTGTATTAAGGAGAGGATGACCGGGGCCATGTATTGCGAGATTTTGGGTAACAACCTCCTTACCTCAGTTAGAGCATTGAAGATGGGTCGAGGCTGGGTCTTCCAACATAACAATGACCCGAAGCACACAGCCAGGATAACCAAGGAGTGGCTCTATAAGAAGCATATCAAGGTTCTGGCGTGGCCCAGCCAGTCTCCAGACCTAAACCCAATAGAGAATCTTTGGAGGAAGCTCAAACTCCGTGTTTCTCAGCAACAGGCCAGAAACCTGACTGATCTAGAGAAGATCTGTGTGGAGGAGTGGGCCAAAATCCCTCCTGCAGTGTGTGCAAACCTGGTGAAAAACTACAGGAAACGTTTGACCTCTGTAATTGCAAACAAAGGCTACTGTACCAAATATTAACATTGACTTTCTCAGGTGTTCAAATACTTATTTGCAGCTGTATCATACAAATAAATAGTTAAAAAAATCATACATTGTGATTTCTGGATTATTTTTTTTAGATTATGTTATAGATTATGTTATAGATATTTTAGATAATTATAGATTACCTTGTATTCTTGTATAAGTGCATTTTTGACATATATGTGCCACTGCCATTCAGGGAGTCAGGTGGGATTGGCTACACTTTCTCCCCTGTCAATCACAGAAACACTAGCCAATCATTTCAGTTTTTAAGCTCATGTATGCAGAAGAAGGCTGAAAGCACTTTGTATGTGTGTGTGTATGAGAGATGGTCCACTGGCCACATTTTCAAGATATGTGGTTGACTGGCTTCATATACACTATATAGACAAAAGTATTAGCACACCTGACCTTTCCTGCCGTGTGTGGCTCTTCTCCAAACTGCTACCACAATGCTGGAGGCACACAATTTTACAGGACGTCTGTGGATGGAATATAGTAAAAATTTAGCGTTTACTTTATCTTGGACACCCAAACCTGTTCCAGCATGGCAGTGCCCCTGTGCACAAAGCCAGCTCCATGAAGATCTGGTTCATATGGTTTGGAGATGAATGTCAACCTTTGGGATGAATGTGAACACTGACTGCACCCCCAGGCCTCCTCACCTACATCAGTTTTATTTTGATTTTACTAATGCCCTTGTGTCTAAATGAGCACAAATGTCCACTGTCACTCTCCGAAATCTAGTGGAACATCATCTCAGAAGAGTGGAGGGAACCGTAAAAGCAAAGTGGGCCTGACTGCGACGCTCAAAAAAGCACACGCCATTCTTATGACCAGGTGTCCCGAAACATTTGCCAATATGTTGTACGTCAGAGGAAGATAGTCTTTACTCTACCAAACTTCTTCCTGTTATATTTTGGGGAGACCTGAATGGTGGGTTAGAATTGGCCATGACTTTAGCGTTGCTGAGTGGAGAATTCACAATTCCTACAGATGTGAATTTACTGAAAACTGTTTGTGTAGTTTGTCGTTATTTATAACTCAGTGTCCTTATTGAGGTGAACATTATGGATGTTTCTCTTTCGCTCAGTCCGACGGGTTTGGTCCCGTACCCATCCACTCCCACTACATTCGGTGACCTGAGAGCTGCTAACGGACAGGGACAGCAGAGACGACGCATCACCTCCATTCAGCCTCCGACAGGCTTACAGGAATGGCTCCGTACCTTCCAGGTATGTGTGTACATGACATTTAAGGTGTGTCTGAGTGCTCCACTCTCAGTGCGTTAGCTTAGCTCATTTAACACTTTCATTAACATTGAGAAAAGAATCTGGAGGATCACACGTCTCTTCATTAGCAGGCTGAGCTCATGTTCCTTCATGCAGAAGAAGCACCAGAATCTCCTTCACGGCAGGGCTGCTAATTACCTTCTTACTTACTTACAGCAGCTTCTCCCTCATAAAGCCAAAGCTGAAGGCTAAGATTAAGCAGCTGCCTCGACTAGCTCGGCACAGCGCTGCAGGTCAAACTCTCGGTGTTCGCTTTCACTCGGCGCCCTTTCCCTGTACACAAGAGCCTTAAACCCGTCCTGATTTAGCTGGTTTAGACAGCTCCGTGTAGCATTTACTGTAATTTCGCACTCAAACCTAACATTAGATTGATGAGCATGAAGATCCGTTTACTCAATTCTTTTAGTGTACACTGGCTTAGCGTCAGTAACGTGGCTGGGGGGTTAGTACATGTACAACTGACAGACTCTCACACAGCTACCGAATAGCTACCGATTTTTGCCAATAAAACGAAATATAATTAGACTCTTCGTTTATATCACATGGCATTAGTGTTTTGCGTTGCAAGTGACTACGCAGTGATGGTTGTTTTAGCACCACCATCATTAACACCTCACAGTGGGTGTTCACATCATGTCTAACTATTATTATTCCACTATTAATATCATTTTTTACGGTGTGTCAACGGTTCTTCTACAAAATCTTCAAAGGACGAATAATTAGCAATAATAGATCAGAGAAGCAAAATGAATGAATCACAATGTGTAATGACGATTGGTCACATGATCAAGTTTGTGATTTGTTGATTGCGATTTGCTAATTTATGTGCTGGTCATGTGACTAAACTTTTTTTTTTTTTTGCCAACAATATTAACACCCTTATTTGTCAGGTGTTTTATTTAAAAACTTTGGGGAATCCATAGTGCCATTAAATTTTATATATATATATATATATATATATATATATATATATATATATATATATATATATATATATATATATATATATATTACATTTTATATATATAAATTTTTATTTATTTTTTTTATTTATTTTTTTATTGTAGTGTGGTCACGGAGTAATTCTGCACCCGATTTTTGGTATGACCAAAACCTTGAATCACAATGCAAGCTATTTAATAATAATTATAATAATTAAAAAAAAATATATATATATATTTTTTTTTTGTATATAATTTTTTTTTTATATAGTTTCTAAAGCTATTGATGCAAAACATAATTAGAGAACATGTAAACAAAAAAAAGAAAGGCCAATCACACCTTTGTATTATATATTTAATTGAACACACTTATTACAAGTTTAATGTTTTTTCTTTATAGTAAATGAAAGAATGTAAATTTTAATACAATAGAATTTATCTCTAAAGAATTACTTTCACTCGTAAAATGTGTACAGCTGCCAAAATCTTGATTATGAAGTGCATTGTATCATGTCAGGCTGCGCTGAGCGTCTCGTCTGCAGTCTTTGCGACATCTCTGGGCTCTTTTCCGATGAGTAGAAACTCAGTAACTCGGTTGGGCAGAAATATTTGCAGCTCGCCATTGCGCGTCTCGGATCCGGTGCTTTTAAACCCTCCTTCTATGTGAGTTGTTATAGCGCAGGTTATGCTGAACCATGTTCGGGATTTCTTTTTGTGTAGGATTGCGTGTGTAGTGGCGGTTCTTTGGCTGAATAATTTTTTTTTCCTCCTTCGGTTATATTCGCTTGAGCGCTTCAATTTCAGATGATAACAGTTTGACCTATTTACAGTGGTCTTGCAAATCACATTTTTCTTACTTAAGTTTATTTCTATAGTTTAACAGACTATGCAATTTTTTTTTTTTAGCTTGTTCTCTTAATCACAGTACTCCAAAACCTCGCCCACCCATAGAGCACCTGTTTTCCAAATATTGACCATGTAACTATATCCGTAGTTTGGTTCCTACTGAATTGAGTCCGAGTGTAATGAAAGAATGCAGTGTGAGATTAGGGTCATTAGTGCAGCATGTGTAGCTTGTTGCTAGGCATGCTAAACTGGCTCCTTTAAGCTGCGTTCGATTGTTCGCTTCATTCATATTCATAGCTTTAAAAGAAAAAAGTTGCAAAGGCTAAATAACATCGGGTATTTCCTGCAACTGAAAGCGTTAATTAGCTTTTAACATGTATGTATCTGGCGAAACTCGATACCTCCTCTTCGACGATCCCATCATTCCCCCTTCGCCTTGTGTGCCGCAGGTATCTCCGGAATCGCCGTTTTATCTTCTCTGTCTGGGGCGTCACACCTCATTCTTGTCAAGCCTAAACGCCTCACGCCTGCATGACGCACGACCCAAACATCCGATTTCTGGTCTAACTTCCTCTGGATCAGCCAGATAAAAGCTGGATTCAGTGTTGAATGGATGATTCATGCGTTGCCTATGGCCCATTGTTTCATTCCGCATTCGTGTTAAGTTATTGGTATGGTATGTTAGATTTACGATAGTTCGCCCTGATAAACCTGCCATGTGCATCAGATTGCATTCATGTCAACGTCCGCCTAAAATCTTTGCATTGATAAAGGAAAGGTGTGGGGGAAGGGGCCGGGGGTGCTTACTTAGTGTTGTATAATGGGATGCAGATTGCAGGAATGCTGATATCGAAGAACAGTATGTGCGTTATCGCTTTCACCAAGTGAGAGTGAGTGTGTGTTCTCACTTTATAAACACCAGATTTTTTTACACTTCCATGGGTTTAAAAAAAAATAAAAAAAATTATTCCATACAAAGAAATATTCCTGCAAATAAAACAGTTATGTATTATAAATAGATAAATGTTAGAAAAGATGTTTTGATGGAGGTCAACCAGAAAGATGGTGCTGGTGCTCTCACATACCTTGATATCGCTCATTCTCTCTCACACACACGTACGAACACACACATATAAAGGAGACTGATAAGTTCATATATTTTTCTTTGCATACAAAGTTTATCAGTGTTGTATTCCTGTAATGTGTGTGTGTGTGTGTGTGTAGAGTTGGAGTGGGCCGGAGAAGCTGCTGGCATTGGACGAGTTGATTGACAGCTGTGAGCCGACGCAGGTGAAGCACATGATGCAGGTGATCGAGCCTCAGTTCCAGAGAGACTTCATCTCCCTACTGCCCAAAGAGGTACACACACACACACACACACATATATACACACATATATATACATACACCAATATTTGATATGTAGATTGATTTCTCCTCGCTAAACTGTTTCTCGAGCACATTCTCTCATCACTGCTGCTAGGTGAATATGACACAACACTACGGAGGCGTGTTCCGAAAGTCACATAGAATACAGATTACCATGGCAGAGGTAGAGCTGCGTCTTCTTGGAGACAGAACAGGATCTGGTTTTATTTAATCTTTTTTTCTTTTTCATGCACTACACAGGCCTGTTTGTGAAAGGAGCCATGCGTTAGAAGTCAGAAGGCACCTAATAAAATCGATGATTTGCTGTCTGTCTGAACCAAAGAAATAAATGTAAACAATCTGCACCATATTTAGTTGCACAGCATCATATTTTTTCCATTGCATCATATTGCATTGAATCGCATCGGAAAACCGTATTGCATCAGGAGTCGCTTAATATGTATCTTTAATGTATCGTATTCTTACTACACACACACACACACACACACACTCTCTCTCTCTCTCTCTGTGCTCAGTTCATGGTGTACAGGGTTTGTTTTCTTTCAAGCTTAGCACTCACTCTGTTTTCAGTGTGGTGAAAGTGTTGGCACCCACCTCATTACTGGTGCTCAGCAGTTCCCAGTCTGCACTAGCAAAGCAACAGGGACGTCATTACTAATAAAATAAACGGTGTATACACACACCTTCCCCCTGAACGTTACGGGTATTTTAAACTCGTACATAACAAGTACATTCTCGGTTCACTAATAAAATCTGTCTCTCACACGCTGGGACTATGATAGCTGCTACAACACAACCACTTTTCCCCTCTAACATGATGTAATACATGAGCCATCTGCCTACACACACACACACACACACCCCCTATGGCACACGTCGAATGTGCAAACGAAAAAAAGTTTACACACACACACCCAGCCTTCTTTGTATTCGCCTGTATGTTGAACTAGAAGCTGATGTTTCTTCTTATTTATTTATTTTTATTCCTTGACTCTAGGTCTTTCCTCATTTTCATCACCTGAAACACACGCGCGCACACACACACACACACACACGTGCGCCTGCACACACACACAAGCCAGTTATTCTGCATGTAGTGAAGGGAAGTGCTGGAGGCTAATAAGAGCTTTTACACACCCTGTTATTTCTACCACACGTTGGAGTTACACAACCGTATGGAATCTCTTTTCTCTCTCTCTATCCCTGTTGTTCTCTTTGTCCCACTCTCTCTCTATCTGTATATCTGTCTTCTTCTCTGTCTGCCTCTCTGTATACCTTTCTATTTTTCTCTCTCTATTGCTCTCTCTTTCTTACTTGCTCCCACTTTCTCGTATTCTCTCTCTGTGTATGTAAATTCCTCTCTGTCCCTCTCTGTCTCTCTCTCTATCACGATCTCTGTTGCTCTTTCTTTCTCACTCACTCACTCTCTGTATTTCGGTCTATTCTTCTCTCTCTCTGTATATCTGTTTATTGTTCTGTCTGTCTCTCTTTCGCTCTCGCTCTCTCCCTGACTGAGTCTCTCTCTGTATATCTTTTTTTTTTCTCTCTATTGCTCTTTCTTTCTTGCTCTATCATTCTCTCTCTCGGTGCATCTGTTTATTATTTTCTCGCTCTCGCTCTCTCTCTCTCTCTCTTTATCACCATCTTTTTTTCCTCTCTCTGTAGATCTGTCTATTTTCTTCTCTCTATTGCTCTTTCTTTCTTGCTCTCTCATTCTCTCTCTTTGTGCATCTATCTATTCTTCTCTCTCACTCTCTCTCTCTCTCTCTCTCTCTCTCTCTTTCTTTCTCTCTCCCCTCCCTCTATTGCATGAACTAATAGTAAAGTGTAAACTTGTGCTAAAGCATTAAGCAGGTTATGTATTTATGGTAAATAGGTAATAAAGACAGACAGATACATGTAGGTTCATAGCAACTGCATATACATTACACACATATTTCCCCATTCCTTACTGCTTTATTACATAATTACTGTGCATGTGGGATGAGCTTTGGAGTCTTCATTATCTTTTCCTAGAGTGTGAAAGGTAATTGACAGTTTTCTCTCTCTGTAGTTGGCTCTGTATGTCCTGTCCTTCTTGGAGCCGAAGGATTTGCTCCAGGCTGCTCAGACGTGTCGATACTGGCGAATCCTCGCGGAGGACAACCTGCTCTGGCGAGAAAAATGCAAAGAAGAAGGTAAATCAAAATCAACGAGAGGCCGGAGGAAAGGCCAGGAAAAAAAAACGAAGCAGAGGTTAAACCTTCTGCTTGGGTCCAGACATGAAATCCAGGAATGTGTTTGGGGAAGATTGTCATTAGAAAAGTGTAGGAGCGTATAATAAGCTTTAAAACATCAATCAAGAGTAAAGAAAATGTTCAGTAACATACCTGAATAACGTAATGAATAACAGCTATACATACACACAATATAGACAAAAGTATTGGAACACCTGACTTTTCCACCCATATGTGGGTTTTGCCCATAGGATGCTTTGGGTTAGTGTTAGTGTAGTATTACTTTTGCATTCACTTGAACTAGGAGACCTAAACCTGTTCCAGCATGACAGCACCCCTGTGCACAAAACCAGCTTCGTGAAGCTCTGCTTTATTTGAGTTGGATTAGAAGATCTTTTGTTCGAGACCTTTGACCTCAACCCTATTGAACATGATAAATGTGAACGCCGACTGCATCAGTACCTGACTTTACTAACACAATTATAGCTGAATGTGCGCAAATCTCAAAAAGCACCATCACCAGCTTTCCAGAAGAAATAGAGGTGCAATAAATGTGAAATGGGACGTTAAAAAAAAACAGAACAATCATATGCTCAGGTGTCCAGAACTTTTGTCCATATAGTGTATGACTAAGGAACGAAAATAGAGGGTACATATTGGATTTTGTTTCTGTATAATGGGATAGTTGTGTAAATTACGTGTTGTTGTGTGTGGGTCAGGTATCGACGAGCCGTTACACATCAAAAGGAGGAAGGTGGTGAAGCCAGGATTCAGTCACAGCCCGTGGAAGAGCGCCTACATCAGACAACACCGCATTGACACCAACTGGAGGAGAGGAGAGATCAAATCACCCAAGGTTCTCTCTCTCTCACACACACACACACACACACATACACACACACCTACCTCTATAACTCACACCTGCCCCCCCTCTCTTCATTTCTGTCTTGCTGTCTCATTTGCTTGGTCCATCTGGTCTGTGTGAGAGAGAGGGAGGGAGGAGGGGCGTAACGTGACTGCAATTTCCTTCTGATGTTAGAAGATGCTGTGTCATTCGCTGCCTCAGCAGATCCAACACACACGCACACTGCAGCATCACACACTCCTGCTTTAATCGTTAATCTGTACGACCCTGTAGTGCCATTTTTTCCTTTTTCTCATAATTACTGTGCCTAATATGTATAAGGATATTATATTATTAATTAAAGTGGCAATTATAACCATAAGAAATAAATCTAACAGAGCAGGAGCTGTAACGGATGCTAATTAATTGTAATAAAAAAAAAATTTAAATGGCGAGGCTTAAAAGCTAAACTCCATATTAATGATGAAATAAGTTTTTTGTTATTTGTGCAAGCTGTGTTTATTCATGATCTCTCTCTCTCTCTCTCTCTCTCTCTCTCTCTCTCTCTGTGTGTTCATTGAGCAGGTGTTGAAAGGACATGATGATCACGTCATCACGTGTCTACAGTTTTGTGGGAATCGTATCGTTAGCGGTTCAGACGATAACACACTCAAAGTGTGGTCTGCTGTCACGGGAAAGGTGAGTTCTTTCTTTTTTTTTTTTTTTTTTTTATATTTGTACCTTCCACTTTCACGCTTTAATCATCCATTTAATTAATGCAGTTCAGTTCCTGCAGTTTGCTCATCTGCTCACCCCCTTTTTATATCCCTCCATCTCCTTATAGTTTATTGATTTTGCCAGAACTGATTACAATCACTAACACACACTCATTATAACTACACACTCATTACAATCCCTAACACACACTCATTACAATAACTCACACACTCATTACAATCCCTAACACACTCATTACAATAACTCACACACTCATTATAACTACACACTCATTACAATCCCTAACACACACTCAATATAACTACACACTCATTACAATCACTAACACACACACATTATAACTACACACTCCTTTTATTCCTATAATACACTGTGTCATTTTCTGTTTTCGCCTGGGCCGTGAGCGACTCGGTTACGAGCTGATTGTGAACTCATCCATAAAAAACCCTGACATTGTCATTAATTATTCACAATGAACACAGTGAGAGTGTGTTCAGTGCTCAGGGCTGGACACACCATTACCTGTATGTGTGTGTGATTTATTTGGGTGCATGCACCTCTTTCCTTGTTTATAGCCTCCCCCATCACTCACTTTTTACACTGCTTTATTTCTTTCATATCTCTCTCTCTCTCTCTCTCTCTCTCTCTCTCTCTCTCTCTCTCTCTCTCTCATTCTCATTTTTGTGTTGTATTAAACACAAATATGTGTCTATGGGACATTTTCCTGTATTTGAAGTAGTAGACATCTGCTCTTTTTTTTTTTTTAATGCTGTGTGTGCTCACCGAAACATGCTCTCACATCGTACACCAGTGTTTCCCATCTAATAGCTTTTGCGATTAATCTCGGATCAAATAATCTCGGATCAGGATCAATCACTTCTCGGCCAGTTTCCCTGTCTGAGCTCTATTGTATGGAAAGTGTGTTTGAGTTTGTACGAATTCGTGCTTTCCTCAGTGCTCCTCCCTATTCGACTATTCGTTATACTTACTGTTGTCCTTCAGCTCCATAAGGTCTCTCTGGCGCTCGCTCTCTTTTGCTATCTCTGGCTGAAGAATGTCAGGGACAGAGCGAATAGTTGAAATTCCTTTTGTGCACAGAGCTCATTAAATACACTCCAAGCTGGACCTATATTATTTCACAGGTGCTTCGACCTAACAGCGGCACCATATCGATACAAAACCGCAGTGCTATAAGCAAATAATCAGTAATACGATTTAAAGCATGTCCAGGTTTCCTAATTCGATCCTTGACTTTCGGCTCCAAGCTCAAATAATGACGTGTAACCAAATTAGCCAGCGGTTAACCAGTGGAAAATCCATTTAAAGCCCCTGCGGTGTGTTGACGCGTCCCGACACATGGCGCCGATCTCATCATAACCCTGTAGAACCGGATCAAAAGCTGGGTAATGTCGTCGTTAAACAAGGGGTGGTGGTTAACGGACGCGAGCAAACAACGCAACTTGATGCAGGACGCCTTCGAAATCATTTCTTGTACACTAATAAAGAAATGCTCCTTTTACATACGTTAATTGAAAACAATTAAATCAAATGGCAAATCAAGGCAGGTCAGCAGGAAAAGACGTGTGTGCATAGCGTGTGTCCTGACCACAGGATCCTGCGATGGGCGGAAGATTGCGGCGTGCTGCAGTCTGCATGTAAAGAACTTGGTGATCAGCCAAAGGTGCAGTGTGACTCAGAGAGCAGGAGAGAGGTGCACAGAGCGAAGAGGAATAAAATATACAGAGAGCGAGAGGGAGTTGGGTGTATTTGTGTGTGCGTCAGAGATGTAAATGGACAGAAAAAAAAAGACGGCAATAAGAGTAAGAGTGAAACCGATACAGAAAGAGCAAAGGAGAGACTGATAGGACAAAAAACAGACAGCAGCTTGTAAACTACATTTATCTGGTCTTATTTTGTGTGTGTGTGTGTGTGTGTGTGTGTGTGTGTGTGTGTGTGTGTGTGTGTGTGTGTGTGTGTGTGTGTGTGTGTGTGTGTGTGTGTGTGTGTGTGTGTGTGTGTGTGTGAGAGAGAGAGAGAGAGCACATGCTTTTGGAGTCAAATCATAGTGCCAAACATGACTGCAAATTTCACACTTTCATAGTTGTGCGTGTGTGTCAGTCCATGATACACCCTGACACAAGGGTGCCAATACTTTTGTCTCTAGTAGGAAATGCAATGCGTCAGTCATGCTTCAGCTCAAAGGGGACATAAGGAGGAGAAAAAGCACTTCAAATGGATTTACTGCTAATATTCAGTGGATTCATCAGGAACCCGTCGAGAGGGCGTGGCTTTCCTGAGTCAGGCTGCGCTTTCCTTCATTTGCATATTTCTTTTAATCATTTTTTGACTTATTTTTTTATTTCTAATTTGATCGACGCGCAGCGATATCTGCAAAAGTCATTAAGTATGCATTTGATCCAAGTGCGTTCACTTGGTTTATAAGCACAATGAAGAGATTTTCTGTCATCATTTATGTGCCACAATGGGCCACTGCATGCATAATTAATTAGGTGCTTATTAATATTCGTGAGTTTGTCTGCAATAGGTGCAGTGATGCATAAGGATACTGAAGGAAGTCAAAACTGTGATTGTTCTGTCCGTCTTTGATTGTCCTTTTGTCAGCCTTCCTGTATGATCTGTCTGTCTGTCTGCCTGTGTTCTTGTCTGCCCTAATGTCTGATTGTCTTCCTAAATGTCTGTCTCTCTGTGTTCTTGTATGTATATCTGTCTGTGTGCCTTCATGTCTAATTGTTTGCTTTCATGTGTCTCTGCCTTCTTACTGTGCTTTCTGTCTGTCTGTGTTCTTGTCTGTCTGCCTTCCTTTCTGTCTGCCTTCATGTCTGTCTGATCGTCTGCCTTCATGTCTGTCTGTCTACCTTCCTTTCTGTCTCTCTCCCTTTCTCAGTCTCTTGCCGTGGCCCAGACCCCCGCTTTATTTACAGCACATGGTTAGCCTTTAACGCTAATTGGGTTTTCTTAGTTAATTAGCTGCTGCTTTGTTTAGTGAGCCTGCAGTTCAGTGACAGATTTTAATAACAAGAACGAAACAGCCATTTCGATCGCTTCTGAGGTTAAACTGCAGGGACAGGCGTCCCTGCAGATTAATAACACGTCCGAGTTGATCATAACCAAGAAAACGCAATTAGTTTTCACGTTCTTATTATTTAAATTTTTTGTTTGTTTGTTTTTATCATCCTCCATTCAAAGGTTCTGTTCAGGGTCATAAAGCAGAGGAGGATGATGAGGCCTCATCCTCACTCCCTCTCACTTACCCTATCTCTCTCTCTCTCTATCTCATCTTGCAGTTTGTGACTCGGGGGAAATGAAATAGAATTTATTGGTTTTAATTAAATCTGGAGTGAGCGCCGCTCTCCGGGCTCGGTGTGAGAGATTTCTGTTATTGCTGCAATCGATATCCAGTCCGTCAAATCTGACGACGAAGCGCGTGTTTCCTCGTCACTTACTCACGGCTGCGTTTAGGTTAGAGAGACTCGCCGCCTCGGTCGGCCCTCAGATCGCCAGCATGACACATTTTTAGGGGGGAAAAGCCAAAATAGTGTTTTATAGATGATGAGTTTAAAGACACATAAGGGAGGTTCATGTGAAGTTTCCTTTTTTCTCTTTTGCTACGTCATTTTTGCATAAAAATTTACCTTGATTTCTATAGAACATAATTATTTAGAATCACGTGTAAAGACCCTGATGATGAGATTTATGCGCTTTAGTGGCATCCTTTTCACCCCATAGACGTTCAGAGTTTGTATCGTATTCTTTTGGCTCCAGAACGGACATTTCTTCCTTAGAAACCACGCCAAAAATGTTCCGATAATTCCAGGGCAGAACGTTAGCTTGGAAAAATTGTGCACTTTAGAGCCTTGATCCTGTTTGTTATTGTGAGATTTTGATTACTGAACTCTGTGTGGTTAAACGAATTGTACAAATTTATAAATATTTTCGTATTTTCTCTTTGTTCCTGTGCCCTCGTGAATCAATAAAAAAAGCCATTTTCTCTCTTTTTTTTTTTTTTTTTCCCCGCTTTTATTATTAAATCGAAAAAGGAATGAAGGCGTTGTAATTCACATTCTGTTTTTCAATCAAAAATCGAAGGAAAGCAATGTACACGGATCATAAACTTATAATAATTCTATCTGCAGCTGTCTAAACTGGGTTTAATTGAAATTTTTGTTGTATAAATGTTGCCTGTAAATGTGTTTTAAAACGAGCGAGTCCTATCCGTTTAGCCCGGGGCTCCATGTTAGTAACGTGCACTGTTGTAGCGAGATCTTTAATGAGATACGGCTGCATGATGAGCGAGGACGTGTGTGTGCCTGTTTGTCTCAGTGTTTTCATCCTTACAATATCAATAACTAACTTTTTCTTTTTCTAAATGCTGAAGGAGAAACGATCCCACACAATCACGATGCCGTGTCTGCGTTCCACCCAATGATCTAAATGTGTGCGTTTGCAGTGTTTGCGGACGTTAGTGGGACACACGGGCGGCGTTTGGTCCTCTCAAATGCGAGACAACATCATCATCAGCGGCTCGACGGACCGAACTCTGAAAGTGTGGAACGCCGAGACGGGAGAATGTATTCACACACTGTACGGACACACGTCCACCGTGCGCTGCATGCACCTCCACGAAAAGAGGTGCGCACTCGCACACACTTTGGCATTTCGCTTCCGCGGACTTCCTGATCCCGTGCCGCAGTCAGATTTAACAGGGATTAAAGGAGTATTTTATTCGCACGATTTTAAACTCTTAAGCTTTTTTTTATTCGTTAGCAAAACATGATCCTCGAAGATTTAGTGATGAGATGAAGACTCACACACACACACACATACACACACACACACACACACTTAACACAATACACATCCCATTCAACTGCTCCATTGTCAAAACCACTTGGGGTTTAAGCTTTAGCCAGTAAATTAATCCACTGAATTGGACACCAGACTTTTCCAGCCACTTGTGTTTTCTCCTCAAAATGATACCACAATGTTGGAGGCACACAGTTATATATAATAGCCAACAATGCCCCTCCTATGTATAAAGATACGCATTACATGGGTTAGAGTGAGTTTGAGTGGCCTGCTATAGAGCTCTAAACCTCATCTATTAAACCTACTGAGCACCTTTGGGATGAATTGGACCCCAGGCCTCCTCATCCCACATCAGTACCTGACTTTATTAACACCCTTGTAGCTGAATGAGCACAAACCTTCACAAGCACACACCAAAATCTTGTAAAACATCTTCCCAGAAGCCTGACTCTGTCTTTCCCTTATCTCTCTCTTTTTCTCACAGGGTTGTGAGTGGTTCTCGGGACGCAACCCTGCGTGTGTGGGACATTGACTCTGGTCAGTGTTTGCACGTGCTGATGGGTCACGTAGCGGCGGTGCGCTGTGTGCAGTACGACGGCCGCCGTGTCGTCAGTGGGGCCTACGACTTCATGGTAAAAGTGTGGGACCCTGAGACCGAGACGTGCTTACACACACTGCAGGGACACACCAACCGAGTCTACTCACTACAGGTAACACACACACACACTCTCACACACACACAAATACTGAGAAGCCCCAAATCCCATAGGTCCCATAAGTTGTGTATTGGGAGGAAAGAAAATAAATAAAACTTGACTGACATTTCCTGAGGAAATAATAAGTGGTGTTTAACAAGTGCAAAACTCATCAGTGGCATCTGTGTGAGGTTTCAGACGTAATTCTCCTCGACGAGAATGGCTTCCACTTTGCCAGCATATTTCCGGCGGTATAGCGATAAGAATTTTTTTGCGTTTTATGTACTGCTTCAAGAATTGACGATTCCGCACATCGAGAAAGTGATTAAATGAATGAAGGCGGGAAAGAAATAATTAATTTCGGAATAAATACATTTCATAAGTAAATATTAAATGTTAAAGTACGCTAAAATAATGTAAGCTATTTCATTGAATTTTTCCATTTATTTAATTGTACTTAATACATGTCATTTGTGTAAATTTAATTAATACTTAATTTAATAAATATATTAGTGTATTGCGTTAATTTTATGAATTACATTTTTTTTTTTATTAAATATTATAAAAAAGATTATTTTATATATTATTTGACCAAGCAGGCATTTTATTAGATCTTATTTATTTATTTATTTATTTATTTATTTTGTAAAAAAAAAAAATAATAATTTGTTTAAAAATAAACTAATTATTGTTCACAATTGTTAATTACAAAAACTGTTAATAATAAAAAAAGACAGGCAATTTTAAATTTTTTGCACTTAACTGTCCCGAAATCGAGCCGAACCGTGAATTGAAAACCACATTACAAACCGAACCGTACCCTGTATACAAAACAATGAAAAGCCTGAAGCAGATATAGAGGATATAGTTGTAACATTTAATCGTCATATAAAAACGATTTATTCCTGGATTTTCTTCTGAAAAGCAGCCGTGAGTCATTGGAAATGAGTACTTAGAAGTAAATGTGTGCGTAAGGTTTGTTTCTTAATGTCATAATTAATTGCATCAGCTAAAACCTGATCTACACTAATTACTGATATAAGCCTGTGATCTGATCAAGGGGATTTAAGGAGGAAGAAAAAGGATCTGTAGGCGTGCAACTTATTCGAGATGCAGATTTTCCTCTTTATTATAAAGATTTTTCTTCCGTTAATCAGAACACACCGAGTTAACATCTGTAACGATTTCATCTATCGGCCGTTTCTTTCCTCCACAGTTTGACGGCGTCCACGTGGTCAGCGGTTCTTTAGACACATCCATCCGCGTGTGGGATGTTGAGACGGGGAACTGCATACACACGCTCACGGGTCATCAGTCTCTCACCAGCGGCATGGAGCTCAAAGACAACATCCTAGTGTCGGGGAACGCCGATTCCACCGTCAAAATCTGGGACATAAAGACAGGACAGTGTCTCCAAACGCTGCAAGGTGACCACTCCTATAGTTTTTTTTTATTTATTTTTATAAATTTTCTCGAAACTTTTTGCCCCTTTGCAACCCTAATGAAACTTCATCTGGGGAATTTTGGAAATATTCCAAGTTGGAAACTTACTAGGAATTTAAGGGAATTTCTAGGAATTAATTAAAAATGTATATAAACTATACCATATACAAACATAAATATAAACATTTAAATATATGTGAGATTTGTCATTTGTGTAAATACTCGCCAAGGTGGAAATGTTTCGACATTATTCCGTGTGCAGGATTCATGTAATGTTGTTTAATGTGATGGAGGAATGAACAGTGTATGTAGGGGGCGTGGCCTCAGTGGCCCTGCAGTAATTGTGCTTTGTGCATGTAATTGAGGGTAAAAAAAACTATCAGAAATTGCGGTAAATCTGGTCGTTTTAACCAAAACTTATCCTGCAAGATTTTTTTCCACAACTACAATTACGTTCCCTGCTATTGGCTAAACTGCAACTTTGTAAATTCCCGTTAATTCCAATAGAAATTTTGCGTTCTTGAAAATACCCGTGATTTTGCAACCCTAATTCCGTCCCCTCGATTGTTTTAACATGCATACACATGGGCCACATCCCAAATAACTTATTTTTATATTAAATCGTGTGTCACAGTTGCTGGTGATGTGTTTAGTGCAGGATTTGAAGCAGAGAGAGAGAGAGAGAGAGAGAGAGAGAGAGAGAGAGAGAGAGAGAGAGAGAGAGAGAGAGAGAGAGAGAGAGAGAGAGAGAGAGAGAGAGAGAGAGAGAGAGAGAGAGAGAGAGAGAGAGAGAGAGAGAGAGAGAGAGAGAGAGAGAGAGAGAGAGAGAGAGAGAGAGAGAGAGAGAGAGAGAGAGAGAGAGAGAGAGAGAGAGAGAGAGAGAGAGAGAGAGAGAGAGAATAAATCCTAATGAACACAGTGACAGATTGAGAAATACGGTTGTTTTTGTTCCCTTTGTAGGTCACATGATCAGGTCAGCAAACGTTAATTAAGACTCGGTGACAAATGACTGATGAGTGAGGAGACAGAGACGCCGTGTCCTGTATTACTGTTATGATGACTCATCCCCCGTTTCTTTCTTCCCCTTTCCTCATCTCTCTCTCTCTCTCTCTCTCTCTCTCTCTCTCTCTCTCTCTCCCCCTCCCTCCCTCCCTCAGGTCCTCATAAGCACCAGAGCGCCGTGACGTGTCTGCAGTTCAACAAGAACTTTGTGATCACGAGTTCGGACGACGGCACGGTGAAGCTGTGGGATCTGCGCTCGGGAGATTTCATCAGGAACCTGGTAAGCCTGGAGAGCGGCGGCAGCGGCGGCGTCGTGTGGAGGATCCGAGCCTCGAACGTGAAGCTGGTGTGCGCCGTGGGCAGCAGGAACGGCACCGAGGAGACCAAACTGCTCGTGCTCGACTTCGACGTCGAACTCAAGTGAACTGGACATGAAGTTGAAGGGAGAGAAAGAACGGAGGGGGCGAGGCGGTGGGGGTGGGGTGGGGGGGTCGAATCGGGCCTCCTTGTGTGGCTCCACCGCTGGACCCACCACTGCTCACCGTTCCTGCCATGAATCGCCCCTTTAGTGACCGCTGCTGTGATTTATTTTTTGAGGGGTGGGGGGGGGTGCTTCTTCAGCAACGGGGCGGGGCATGACTGATAGCAGAAGGAAGGAGGAACAGGAAGCGGGCCTCCTTGCGCTGCTCCAAGACCAGACCCAGCGTATAGAGGCATCACCTCTTCCATCTTTAATAGGGGACAGGGGCAGGAACGAGGAGGCGGAGCCTCTGCATTCTATGAAGAAAGGCTTCTCCATGCAGCTCCATGACTGGCATCTGCTTGTCTGGTTCCTTTTTTTTTTTTTTTTTTTTTTTTTAGGGGTTCTGTGCAGCAAAGCATTCTGGGAAGGAACGGGATGTGATTTATTTTTTTTGTTTGTTTGTTTCTTTTCTCTACTCACAGTCTTTCTCACTCAGAGACTTGCTGATTCAAGCCTGCATGCCCCAGACAGCATTATCTTTATTTTTGTTCGTGTTTTTTTATTTTATTATTTTTTTTTATTATTATTTCTTCTTCTTTATTTGTTTTTTTTTTCTTTGTTTATTTTTTTCTTTCTTTTCAAACCGATTACAAACAAGTTGACACTGTAAGCATGACGTGAGCGAGGAAGGTGAGTTGACAGGTGAGGGTTAATGACGAATGCACGCAGGTTTAGTTTTTAACAGGAGAAAAAAGATGGAAAAAAAAAAAGCTTTGAGATTTTAAATGCGAGGATTAAACAAAACACACACACACACACACACACACTCATACACACACAGAAGAAGCCTCAATATGTCTGAGAAAGAGCCTGGCTTGTTATTATCCCTCCTCCTCCTTCTTTCCACACACCTCACACACAAACACAATTATTTAGTGTTCAATGCACAACTGTGAATTTAAGTCATTTTTTTTTTTCTCACAAACTCCAGCGTTTGCTGTTCTCGTTGTGTTTCCTCTTCACCGTTACCTCTAAGATGAGTCTCAGTATTAATTCCAAGACAGTCTGGCGTAAAATAAGATCTCTCTACACACGCACTCGCACACACCTGTTCCTCTCACCCTGAATGTAGTCAATCAGACTAGACGTGCTAATATCGCTGAAAGAAAAAAAAAAAAGGAAGATTAGCGCTGCTAGGTTAGCGTTGTGCAAACTGCATGTCTAACTCATCACATTTGCCTCAAAAGACATTGAGCACACGATGCTAAACTGGGGGTTGTACACTTCTCGTTATTAGCCATGTTAGCATGACTTCAATCAGGCGTCGAAACTCTGATCGCATTCGGGTTTTAGGAGGAAACCGATGGGTTATTGTTTTTGTTGTTGTTGTTAGACCTGCATCTTTAAGTGCTGTTCCACATCCTCAGTGTGCTTTCTGTTTTTCGCTCTTTTTCCTTTCAGCTTCCTTTGTTGGCTCAGTACCGTTGCTTCAGGTACCGTTGCTTAGATTCGGATTTTTTGGTTAGTTTTTTTTGGTTTGTTTTTATTTTTCCTATCCCTTTGGAAGCCCCGCCCCTTCCTGTTCTCCCAGTGGCCAAACTGAACTTAATGCTGCTAGTCACTCATGCGGGACTTTTGTTTGTTTGTTTTTTTGTTTTTTGTTTTTTGTTCCCTCCACTGGCTGCGACGTTTTAGTCTCAGACGAACTCCTAAAATAATTTAGACTTACAAATAAATCAACAAAAGACACACATGTGATGCGCAACACATGAAATCAGACTTTTTCCGTGTTATTTTTTATTTTAATTTGTATTTTGTTTGCCACTGAAACTTGAGCCAAATGTGCCTCTACGAGGCTGAAAGAGCGAGATGGTCCGATGGTCCGACTTACGGACGATGCTCTGTGTGTGTGTGTGTGTGTGTGTGTGTGTGTGTGTGTGTGTGCTGCCTGTTTGTAAATGAGCATCGTTCACACATTCCTTGGGACGGAAGTTCTGTCAGGGACGTGTTGGATGGATATTTGTTGGATTTTTTATTTTTTTTTTTATTTTTTTTTTTTTTTTTTTTTTTTTTTTTAAACACACCGCATCCGGATCGATGGAATGTCGGACTCATTCATCGTTCTTTCTGAAGAGAGGACAAACAAGCAAACAAAAAAAATTACAAGCATCAACGTAGCCAAACCCGTTCGTCTCATTCTCCGAGTCACACGCTGAACTGTGAAACTGGTTTAACACTGTATATTAGGATAAAAAAAAAAAAAAACACAAGAAACAAGTTCTTTCTCCAGTTTTTAGTTTTATTTATGGTCTGGTTTAAGAAAATCAGATGATGGAGGTTTGTTCTTTTGTTTTGTTTTGTTTTGTTTTGTTTCTCCTTTTCTTTTTTGATTCCAGTCCAAACTGCCTGGTGTTAACAGACAGATAAAAAAAAAACAAAAAAACAACAACAAACCTTAAAGGGATTGTCTATTAGAATTTTTATTTTCTTATAACTTAAGTGCAATAAAATGTGGGGTTGTTATTAATGTTTTCCTTTTTTTTTTGTTTTTTTGTTTTTGTTTCATTTCAAGCTTCTTTTTTTTGTCACTGTGTGAAAGTGTCATATGTGCTCAATAAAGCTTCTACGGTTTATTGTACTCGTGAATCCTACAACTCTTTACATGGCGTGTACGTGATCTCAATCGGTCCTTTTGACCAATCGGTGTGTGGCTCCATCATCTTCTATTCCAATCACAACGAGCAGCAAGATATCCCCGATCTGATTGGTGGCCGTATTTTTTCACATTTATTCAACTAACGTTTATAACCTGAATTTCCGGCTTGGGAAACCCTTTAGTGGGGAAACCCCAAGTCTCAGTGTTTACAGCTCTGTGTTACTGATTGGAAGGTCGGGGGTTCAAGCCTCAGCAATATGAAGCTGCCACTCTTTGGGCCCTTGAGCAAGGCTCTTAACCCTCTGTTCTCCAGCTGTATCATGGCTGACCCTGCGCTCTGACCCACAGCTTCCTAACGTTTCTGGGTTATGTAAATAAATAATTTCACTGTGCTGTAAGGTACGTGTGACATGTATAAAGCACCTTTATCTATCTTGATCTAAACAGATGTTAGTGAGAGATCGCTGCTTGGAGACTGCATGCTTTTAGTGTATTTTTATTTTTTATTTCATATTTTTTAAGCCCATATGTGCTTCTTCCATCAACTGTTACCACAAAGTTGAAATTTCCCCTTCACCTGAACTAGAAGACACAAACATGTTCCAGCATGACGATGCCCCTGTGCACAAAGCAAACTCCATGAAGATCTGCTTTACATGGTTCGGAGTGGAAGAGCTTAAATGGCCTGCTCTAGAGCTCCAACATTAACCAGAAGAAACATAATGAATGCGAATTGACCCCAGTTCTCCTTAACTCACCTTCAGCAGTACCTGACTTTATTAACACCCTTGTAGCTGAATGACCACAAAATCTCCACAAGCACACACCAAAATCTAGTGGAACATCATCTCAGAAGAGTGGAGATTATAGGAGCAAATAGGGACTAAATGTGGAATGGGATGTTCAAAAAGCACAGACCAATCTTATGGTCAGGTTTTGATTTGGTTTTGAATAATGAAGACCTCTGAGCATGAAAAAAGTTCTTAACATTTCACCAGAGTTCATCTTAAAATGAAAATAAAAAAGTCCATCCTCTTAGTTCCATCCTTCCATGATGGACTGTGTGTGTGTGTGTGTGTGTGTGTGTGTGTGTGTGTGTGTGTGTGTGTGTGTGTGTGTGTGTGTGTGTGTGTGTGTGTGTTTGCTCCATTTGTGTGTTTCCATTCGTGTGTTTGTGAGCTCAGTGGGGGATTATGATGAGCTCCTGCCATCTGCCATTTCTAATGTTACGCTTCCTTCGTTCACTCATGACGAGTAAAAACCAGGCTTTAAGCGAAAAGTGCACGGGTGATGGACCGAGTTAAATATTCACACCTCCTACAGGATTCCTCTCTCACTGCCTGAGATGAATTTAAGAAATATTATATATATATATATATATATATATATATATATATATATATATATATATATATATATATATATATATATATATATAAATACAGGACTTTTCAGGTTACAGATGGCAGAACACGTCATAGTGGTTATTTTCTCTTTGTAATGACTTTATTTCTGTGTGTCTGTTACCATGATGCACTGCATTTGAACAGAGAGCTAATGAGCTGTCAAACAAAATATTCTACATGATACTTTGTGTGTGTGTGTGTGTGTGTGTGTGTGTGTGTGTGTGGCTATGAATATGTTTTAAGTAGAGACAAAAAAAAAAAGTCGATTTGCATTTCTTGAAGGACGGCCCTGACACAGAGGTGGAAGGGAAGGAAAGAGAATGTAAAAGAGAGGAAATCCAGTGTGTAGTTGGGAAGAAAAAAATAAATGAGGATGAAAATACACACGCGTGCACACACACACACACACACAGGCGTGTCTGTTTCGATGATCTGTGTTCGTTGTAGCCGAGTGATTTTGTGAGATTCTTCAGGGATCGTGTGTGAAACTGAATCCAAGGTTTAATACGTGATCGTTTCTATAGTAACGACTAAGAGACCGAAAATGGTGGACACACTGCACAACCAGAGTAGAAAAAAAAATTCAGGGAAGTTTTCAGTAAGGAGGTGTCTTCAGTGTGCAGTAACATTCCTGATTCAGGATTTAGGCTCAGACTCGTTCTCTCAAACGCTGTAACAGCTACACACGCTTCCTTTTTTTCATTTTTTTTTTAATTTTTTTATTAACCTCCACAGTGAAAGCAGACTCCAGTAATGGAACAGTGATTTATTGCACCTATACTCAGTGGTGGACGAAGTAAATGTAATGTGTTACTGTATTTAAGTACTTGCATCTTTTATTTGAACTTCACTTCATTTCAAAGTCAAATCTCGTACTTTTTACTCGGCTACATTTTGTGAAATCAGTCGTTCCATTTTATTTATGAGCAGATTAAAACTGATCAAACACACAGCAATCCACCAATCAGGGTCGAGCGTGCGCTTTGTTTTAAACATGTTCTGATTGCTGCTTGGTATCTACTGATCACCAACATACAGTTCAGCATCAGTTCAACAACAAGCAGAATATTTAGAGAGGAATAAATGATGGAGGAAACTCGACTCGAACTCGCCACCACACCCGTGTCCTTATTTTTAAGTGCTCATGATCATTGTAATAGATACCAGTGTTCAAATCATTAATATTCTATTAATAGATTGTGTGTTAAGAGTAACATTAGAGTCATGTGACTAAAATGATAATAGAAACATTATAACCATAAAAAAAATCATAATAATTTGGATACTTGAGTGCATTTGAAGGCTTTTTGTCATCCAGAGGAATTGTTGAACATGACGTTAAACAGGAGTGAATCCTGCGAGTGTATACACCAAACCTAAAACCTCTTTAATCCAGAACAGCTGGAGTGCGCAGTAAGCACATGGGGTCAGTGTAGCTGTGGGAGGCAAGTGATTTGGACTGTCTCTTATGACAGGAAGTGTTGGGGTTACCTCTGTATGGGTCCAGGCTGTCCCTGTGTAGGGACACCTTCCTTCTTTTAGGTAGCATCTGTACCCTTTTCATCTTTACAGAGATAGAGGTTATACAAGAATATATACATTTGTTCCTTATAATTGTAAGTTTGTCCCCAATGATTGAGCCATTGGTGACTTCGGGAAGGAAAAACTCCCTGAGATGGCATGAGGAAGAAACCTTGAGAGGAACCAGACTCAAAAGGAAACCCGTCCTCTTCTGGGTGGCACCGGATGTCCATTTATTACAGTTCATCAATATGTGCAAGTGATCAGCGATTAAATGCGACTTGTGGTCCTGAGCCATTGTATTAGACTGTTGATATTAATAACAGTCCAAATCCATCCTCAATGTTCTTGAGTTACTCAGTAACTTCATGGATATTTAGGCTTTTGATGAGGAACCATTCCCAGCTGGTCTCCATGTGAAGAGAGGGACAGGAATACTGGAACTGGTACCTCAGGAGCATGAAATTAAACCCCACGGACAAATCGTTAACTTCTGTATGAGGTCAATGAGCAGAGCTGTCGACTCGAAGCGTTTCATTCTGACATAAGTGTGTAAAGCTAGTTAGCTAGCTAGCCGTGTAGGTAAGCTAATTTTTTGCTTGTTTTTGTGCTAGTTTGCTGTAAGATCCCTTTAAATGTAAAATCACAGCTAGCAAAAAAATCTAGCCTTCCATTTTCCAGGTGTAAACAGGAGCTACTATGAAATTCGGAGCTCTGAAAGTGTGTGAACGTTCAATTGAATTCATTTTTGTTTCTATAGCGCTTTAAACAATGGACATTGTCTCAAAGCAGCTTTATGCAGATAAAATTATAAAAGAATGTATACGTACGTTCCTTATATTTGTACGTGTTTCCCATGCGAGTGAGCCAGTGGTGAGTGTGGTCAGGAAAAACTCCCTGAGATGACACGAGGAAGAATCTTGGAGAGGAACCAGACTCAAGAGGAAGAAAATTGCTGTGTTTTGGATGCTACAGTATGTAATTGAACCCTATTCAATAACTAATAAAAGGGTATAAACTTCGTAAGAGTCTCTTAAGGCTATATTATGTTTTTTATTATTATATGTCACTTTTTTTTGATGGCGTAATTAATGTAGCGACTCTCATCACTGACCACATGCTGGAGTAAATCCACACTGCTCAGTGGCAATGATTTGGAGAACTGCAGGATGTCCGCTGCCTTATTCAGCATTCTGTTTAATTAGCTTTGCTTTCATTAGTTCCAGTTGGAAACGTGTATTTCGGTATGGATTCAGGATGAATATTTTAACCTGGAGATTTTGTGTGTGTGTGTGTGTGTGTGTGTGTGTGTGTGTGTGTGTGTGTGTGTGTGTGTGTGTGTTCGTTATTAATACAGGTCGTTAAGTCTGGAGATGAATTCTCAACGATGAAAGATGATGTGAGTTGTTTATCACAATAAATATGCTGTTATTGGGACTCTTGACTTTTCCAGCTATATGAGGTTCTACCCCAAAGTAGGTTCACTTCACTTGTACTTGGAGACGCAAACCTGGTCCAGCATGACAATGCCTCTGTGCGCAGAGCCAGCTCAATGAAGATCTGTTTACATGGGTTGAAGAAAAAGATCTTAAGTGGTCTGCTTTAGAGCTATAAAACCTATTGAACACCTTTGGGATGAATGTGAACGGAAACTGCACTCCAGTCCGCCTCACCTCACCTACATCAGTACCAGACTTTACCAACACCCTTTTAGCAGAATGAGCACAAAATCTCCACAATATCTAGTGGAACATCTTCCCAGAAGAGTGGAGGTTATTATAACAGCCAATGGGGAGAAAACGTTAAGTGGGATGTTAAAAAAAAACTTATGCTCAGGTTTAAACATGTCTCACAGCATATATTTTTGTAATTTAGTCCTATGGTAAAAATCTGCCATTGTTTGACATCAGCATGTTTTTTTCAAAACCTCTCAAGATGAAAAAAAGTTGTTAGTTAGTTGTTGTATGTTCAGCACGTGCTGGATCTGAATTGCTAATTTATGCAAAAAAAACAAACTTTAATTAATTAGCTTGTGGTTTGGGAAGATGCACATGGACACTGAAAACCTGCAGCAAAAACCATGCCGGCTAATTAACAGTTACCATATAAAATATATACAGAATATAAATCACTTGTGAGGGAAAGTCTGACTCAGGACATGGAGAGCACTAACAGCTCAGTGTTTAGCCGGATAACTTCGCTAGCTTTGTCTTTAAACTGTCAAGATATGCCAGAGGTTTTTCTCCTCTGATTATTCTGTTTAGGTGAACAGATAGTTTATATAAATATTTGGGTTTCTACCATTTCTAAACTAGGAATTGCTCTCTTTTTTTTAAGGTTTTGAGTAAGATTTTATCAGAGGACAATCAGCAAGAGAAACAAGTGAGAAGTTTCATAATATGACCCCTGATCATTAATTATAACAGTGAAATCAAATATAATCCTTTAGTCATTCCAGGACCAACAAACACTTTTAAACACCCCTACAATGGAAAATGGTCGTGTAGCTAAAGCTAATTTTGGACCTGTTTTTATGCCAGATATCTCATGATATCAGTATTATAAAAAGAAATCAAAAGACAGTGGTGGACGAAGTACACAAACGATATACTTGAGTAAAAGTAGAGATACAGTAGGTAAAATATGACTCCAGTAAAAGCCTTCAAATGTACTTGAGTATCTGAAGTACTTTGATTTATTATGGCTGCAATGTATTTATCATTTTTGTCACAAGACTTTTGCTTAATCAACTCAGTTTATGTAAAAAAAATAAAATACACTGTTACTCTTAACACAACGATCTATTAATAAAATATTAATGAGTCAAACACTGATTGATATCTATTGCAATTATCAAGAGCCCAAATCCTCCTTTTCAACAACTTAAAAAAAAAAAAAAAAAAACTCACGCAAACAAGGCCACTGTGGTGAGTTCGAGTTGAGTTTCTTCCTTCATTTATTTCTTTCAGAATGTTCTGCTTGCTGCTGAACTGTACGATTGGTCGCTTAAACAGTTACGTTATTATTTCATTTTATTTTGAAGTACAGATACACGAAGAAGATACTTAAGTAGAGTAACGAATTACATTCACTCCACTGTCACAAGGTTTCTATCACTCCCAGAAGTGACACACTATCACGCTTTTCTCTCCATGTATATTATATGACAATAAGGAACAGATCCAGAGCACTTTACGATGCGAAATTTCAAGATGATCGTGTTCGCTGTCAAACAGCTCCATGCTGCAGATCCCAGAACTCGGACTGAGGACAACATTAGCGACTTTTCTGCTGCGAGCCTGAACACAGGAATAGAAAGGGAGAGACGGAGGCTTTATATAATGAGGCTTAGAAAAAGACAGGATTTGCGTTTGTCTCGATCTTCTTAGCTCAGGTTTACACAGATTTAAATCAAAGACTTTCTTGAGGAACGAGTGCAGAATAAATTAGGCTCTGAACCACTATCTGAGGCTGTCGAATCCTCTGTCCCCGGATTTATTTTTCTCCCACGTAATCCAGGGATCCTCACGCTGAGATCAGCGCTTTACAGCTTAGTTTCCTGCGTGTACAGTCACACAGCATATCGTAGAATAGTCTGTTTAAAATAATACTCTCAAGCTGGAGTCTCCCGTTTAAACAGGGGTTATGAAAAGCACACATGTCCATGTTCACACACACCAGACCTGCTAGATCTTTATAATTTAGCTAATTGATTTCCAAATGCATCAGCAGGATTCATTAGTAACCTTGGATGGAGTAAGTTCATCTTAACACAGAGGTCAACTGAAGGACCTTCGGATGCCGATCAGGAGGTTGTTTGGTCAAACCCCAGCCAGGTCGAAGTGTATACAATACACAGCATGTGATATAGAGAAATAGGGTATTTTTTTTTGGGGGGGGGGGGTGTCGGGGGGTGTCTGGGTAACGTCCATATGATGTAATAAACTGTAAGGGGATTATTAAACCTGCACGCAAAGTGTTACGGTTTTGTGCGAGCATTTCTAATATTGCGGTATAAAGATATTTTCAAGGATTGAAAATTTAGGTTCAAGCCCCAGGTGTAGTAATATTGACATAGTCACTCTTACTACTTCAAATTAACCAAATGGTACAGCTTTAGGAATAATTTAAGCCATAAACACCACCTCAGCCCTCAGAACGCACACAGGCGCAGTGCATTAACACAGTCAGTTAGTTGGTGTGTGTTTGTTAGTGATGTTCTCATAGTTAGTCCAAGAAGTAAAGGTGCTCCCTGTTTGTGAGAGAGTCTAGTGGTTAGCATCAGTGTCTTTGCTACATGTCCTCCTTGGTTTGAATCCTGCCTTTAGTTTTCTATTCTTATTGTAGTTACAGATAAAGAAGTGAAAAGCTTCTCCTCTGGATTAAGAACTTGCTGGTTCTAACCCGAGCGAGGTCTCAGAGATATGGATGCGGAAGGTTCCGAGGACACCGGAAGCTCAGAGGGCGTGAAAGTTACGGAACAGGCAATGGTTGGTACGAGAAGGCAGGAGGGCATAACCAGAGATATGGGAATATCCAGGCTGGTTCCTGGACAATCAGTCCAGAGGGTTATGGACCAGAAAATAAAAGGATTCATTTAGATTTTTGCATATATAGAAAAAGAATAAAAAAAATTAAAAAAAATAAACCACACTTTCTCTTGAGTTCATGAAGGACCAGTTCCTTAGCGCTCCTTTCTCCAACCCAAGCCTTTATCACGCAATGCACCCAGCGAAGGGACAAGCCAGATTCAAACCGGAAAACAAGCACTCGTTTGGTGCAGGGTCATCAAAAATAACAATCACAAACCTAAAAATTATAAAATAAAAGCAAGAAAGATATTTCTTTTGCCCCCTAGTGGACAAGAAGTGAAACAGCAAATTATTAAAATAAAGTTTTCTGTTACATCAACACATCTCAGTAGGAACAATTGCAGTAGCTCAGTAGCTCAGTAGCTAGTGAGTAGGTGATTATTGCTCTATTTTGTCCTCTTGTGGACTAGCAATTGAAACATTCAAAGAAAAAGAAATTGTCCAATTCAATTGCTGTCCACAGGAACATGGTTTCAACTGATCTAGCAGGCCAGATCACAACTTTCACAGTGCTTTACACTATGCAGTATTTTGTTTTACATTAATGACCTTTTGACACATGCTTAGCAGCAACACGACTGACCTGCATCATGATAAAAAGTTAGAAAAAGTCAGAATTCTAAGAGATACAAATATTGTAAGAGGATTGAAGATCTGTTTTGCAAAAATAAAATTTCAAGGACTGAATTCTGGTGAAATTAATAATAATAATAATAATAATAATAATTTACAATATCAAGACAAATTAGAGTAATATTGCCAGTAAGTCTCCAGTTCTACCTGTCTGTATTTTTCATCATTAATTTCCTGCCTGTTAATTTGTTTTTATTTTGCTGTGTTTCTCACACACCCCTCTGGGCTGAAAGGTGAAAGGTGACGATCTGACGGTCATGTTTGAGCTCGTCAGGGTTGGAGATCAGTAATTACCACTCGGTGCAATGACTCACTTCTTTCTCTAATGATAAATATAGTCCCCTGTTGTTATGTGACGTTGGAGGGTTATATTTATTTATTTATTTATTTATTTAACTGTGTATTTATTTCCGTCACCGGAGCCTGTTATTTGTGGCGGGTCATGAAAAAACGTCGGGTTGGGCAGTGACGCACGTGGACAGAAATACAGAGCTGAGGTCAGTATTAGGGAGACACAAACTTACCCACAAACCACATGGAGCCAGGGCTGCTGATGTTAGACACACACACACACACACACACACACACACACACACACACACACACACACACACACACACACACACACACACATATGATGTATCCCAGCATGTCCTGCAGCATAGACTGAATCACTATTGGATGGTCAACTGTGTCTGTCTCCTAAAAATGACTGCAAACGAAAATTCTGAATCATCTTGCAATTAAAGTTTCTGCTGTACAGTAGGACAGAAGACTGGAATGTGGCCAGTTGTCAGGGTAACTGGGGAAGCTTTGTTATAGCTGTTAAGTGTTCGGATACTTAGCTCATTACAGGTGGCGTGCTATTTGTACACACTATTAATCACAGCTTTAGGGTGGTTTGGGACACAGCCCATGATTACAGCTGGAATAGTTTAATGATGTCATCTTGCTAATTTGTCATCAGAAATTCACTTCTGTTAAACCTGAGGTAATTTTTTGTTTGTGTGTGTGTGTGTGTGTGTGTGTGTGTGTGTGTGTGTGTGTGTGTGTGTGTGTGTGTGTTATAGCCATTCATCTGTCTACCATCTATATGCAGGAAAATCCACAGTGGAAAAGAGGATGAGAATCCTGCTGAGGAAAAATCTCCTTCACTTATGTAACACACACGAACACACACACACACACACACACACACACACACACACACACACACACACACACACACACACACACACACTTTCAGATCTGTTCAGTTTGCTTTAAGGACAAATTTGTGTATGTGTGTTATGAGTGTGTGAAAGAGTGGGGGGGGGGGGGGAGTGGAAGGTTGCACAGGGGAAAAAGCTACTGATTGATATTCATATGCTCTCTCCATGAAGACTACAGCAGTGATTTGGACAGCATCCAAGCAAGAGACAGGCAGAAGAAACACAGCATAGAAGGATAGATAGATAGATAGATAGATAGATAGATAGATAGATAGATAGATAGATAGATAGATAGATAGATAGATAGATAGATAGATAGATAGATAGATAGATAGATAGATAGATAGATAGATAGACAGACAGACAGACAGACAGACAGACAGACAGACAGACAGACAGACAGACTAGTGAAAATGATGGACAGATGAATGATAAAGTAATTTTATGTATGTACTGAGATAAAACATTAGTGAATTAGTAAAAGAATGTATTTGATAGAGAGATAGTTTTACAAAGGGTGTGATCAATGGCTAGATGTATAGATTTGCCTTTTGTTCCTTGTAGTTGTGGGGGTCTTCTCAGGAATAGTGAGGTTAAATTCTCTCCTGACCCTGGAAGGAAACAAAAAAAAGTTAAGTCAAAAACACACATGCCACTATTTGTTCTTTTATCCCATCGTCTCTCCATGTCACTTTCCATTTTTAAAGCATGGGCTTGCAGGACAGTCGATGTGGAACTAATCACATTAGTTTTCATTCCATTGCTAGCCTACAGCTGGTAAGCATCACATCTTAAAAAAAACGGATCAGCCGATTTTAACGGTCTACCGGATGGTGATGTCTGACAGTTCTGAAAGTGTTCAGGTAAATTTTGAGTGCTGTTAAAGAATAATAATAATAATAATAAAACAGTTCCCTGTAAATTCTATTGTTAATAAGTAATTCTCACTTGTCATTGTTTTCAGAAAACAGTTTGATATGCAACAAAGCACAGGCCACCTCTTAAAAATCAACAGAAAATGTTTGAATGTGGCCTTCATGCTGTGTGAGTTGTAATAACATGCACATTTGGGAAATTTGAAATAATTAAATCACACATCCAGCAGGGCAAAAATCCTGAACATTAATGTTTTACACTTATAAATGCACATAACACAATTTATTAAATTAATTGTGCAAATATTTATACACTATATGGATAAATATACAATGTGGAGATCTGAGCATAAGATTAGTTTTTTTGAACATTCAATTCCACATTTAGTCTCAATTTACTGTTACGATATCCTTATAAATGGACATTCGGTGCAACCCAGATGAGGAGGGGTTCCCTCTTGAGTCTGGTTCCTCTCAAGGTTTCTTCCTTTGCCATCTCGGGGAGTTTTTTCTTGCCACAGTCACCAGCGGCTCGCTCATCAGGGACAAACTTACTTATAAAGAACATATTTACTTTTTATCACCACATTATCTGTGTAAAGCTGCTTTGAGACAATGTTCATTGTTAAAAGAGTTATACAAATACAAATGAATGTTAAATTGAAAATGGAGATTTGTCCTCATTTATAAAGTCACCAGGGTGTTAGTAAAGTCAGGTTCTAATGTAGATGATGCTGGAACAGGTTTGAATCTCCTAGTACAATTAAAGGGAACTAACACCATACCAAGACATTCTATATAATTTTTTGCCTCCAACTTTGGGTTAACAGTTTGGGGAAGAATCACATACGGCTGGAAAAGCTACGTTTCCCAAAACCTTTGCCTATTTTGCCTATATAGTGCGAGTACACTTTCCAATCAATACAAAAATCTGCGACTCGAGCTGTAGCATGGCTGATGGTCGACTGGAATTTCACTGCTGATCTCCTGAGATTTTCACACATAGTATCTTTTTTTGAGTTTACACAAAAATATGCTTTAAAAAAGAAACAGCCAGTGAGCAGTGTTTCTGTGGGTGAAAATATGTCTTGTTGAGCAGAGAGATCAGTGGGTTGAGCTGACAGGAAGGATACAGAAACTCGAATAAGCACTGTTTACAACCGTGCTGAGCAGAAAAGCATCTCACAGCTCTGAGGGACATCTGCTGTGCTGAAGACATGCTTTCTAAAAAGCTTTAGTGCTGCTTCAGGTTACACTCTTAACTCTCTTGAAAGTGAATAAAATCGTGAAATCATATTTTTAAATAGTATCATATGGCAGTATAGAAGTGCACTTGTGTGGACAAGATGGAAGGAGAAATCACTGGTTAACAGTGAGCACAGTGTGAAGTGGAAACCCCTTACAGGTTGATGATGATCTAGACCCTAGTGTAATTATAGATGGATCTGGACAATGGGGGACAAAGTAAAAAATTCCTTTACTAATCCCCATTTTAAACATTACAATAACCCTAAGGTCAGGTACCCCTAACCCTAACTATTTCTTTCACATTTCTACTAGTGAAGGTACAAAAGCACTCACTTTTGAAGTAAAAGTACTGATGTAAGAGCACTAAATTTTAATCTGCAATTTATTTTCATTAGAGTTTTGTATTGTTAAAGACCCACAGTTACACACACTCTTACCCATTGGTGGATGAAGTACACAAACTATGTACTTGAATTAAAGTAGAGAAACAGTAGGTAAAATATTACTCTAAGAAAAAAAAGTAAAAGTGTCCCTTAAAACTTTCACTTGAGTAAAAATACAAAAGTATTTGCCTTCAAATGTATTTCCAAATTACTCTGATTTATTATGGCTATAATTTTACTATTATAATTTGTACTAAATCAACAAGTTTATGTGAAAAGACTCTAAAACATGTTTAAAACAGAGCGCATGTTTTACCTTGTTCGGTGGATTGCTGTGTGACCAGTTAAGTTTTTATCCTCATAAATAAAAAAGAACGACTGATTTCGCAAAATGTAATTGAGTAAAAAGTAATATATGTGAATTTGAAAGGTCGTGGTGGTAAAGTAAAAGTACTTCAGTAAAGAACATTCATTCATTCATTCATTCATTTTCTCCCGCTTATCCGTAATTTCGGGTCGCGGGGGCAGCAGTCTAAGCAGGCCCCCACCTCCGACTGCTGCCCAATCCTCACAGCACCGTCCCTTACGGTCCCTCCTGCAGGTGGTGAGCCCACGGGAAGTCAGTAAAGAACAGATACACGAAAAAGCTACTTAAGAACAGTAACAAATAACATTTACTTTGTTACTGCCCACTGCTGCTCTTTTATTTATATAACTTTTATTTAACACAACACAAAAAGTTTTACAATTTACAATTGTGAGGAGCAGCATGCTTTCTAAAATGCAGTGAAGTCTTAAGTAAGATATTACACACTAAAATATAGGAAAGTAAAAGTTTTTCCGAATGAAAACAATCTGAAGAACATAAAGCTGAAACTTG